>NW_026998503.1:0-248134 GCF_035044405.1 Drosophila montana | reverse complement strand
ATTCAAAAAAATCATCAAAAAAGTTTTGATTTTCGAACCGACCCCGATTTTTAGAAAAAACGTGATGTAACCCTTTGCTATTTTGTCGATTTTGGTGAAAATTTAGATTTTCATTTTTTTGATGCCAATCGATAGTACTGATCCTTACGAGTCCAAAATGGTATAAAATTCCCAAATCGGAAATTTTTTGGCCGAGATATCCCAGAAAATCATCAAAAAAGGTTGACTTTACAAACGAACCGGTTTTTGGTCAACTACATTTTTTTACCCATCGATTTTGAAAATGTTTGAATGCCAATTTATATTAGGGATCCGTACGAACTCAAAATGGTATAACATTTCAAAATCTGACAATATTTACCCGAGATATTCAAAAAAAATCATCAAAAAAGTTTTGATTTTCGAACTGACCCCGATTTTTAGAAAAAACGTGATGTAACCCCTTGCCATTTTGTCAATTTTGGTGAAAATTTAGATTTTCATTTTTTTGATGCCAATCGATAGTACTGATCCTTACGAGTATAAAATGGTATAAAATTCCCAAATCGGACATTTTTTGGCCGAGATATCCCAAAAAATCATCAAAAAAGGTTGACTTTACAAACGAATCGGTTTTTGGTCAACCACATTTTTTTACCTATCGATTTTGAAAATGTTTGAATGCCACTTTTCAGTAGGGATCCGTACGAACTCAAAATGGAATAACATTTTAAAATCTGACAGTATTTACCCGAGATATTCAAAAGAAATCATCAAAAAAGTTTTGATTTTCGAACCGACCCCGATTTTTAGAAAAAACGTGATGTAACCCCTTGCTATTTTGTCGATTTTGGTGAGAATTTAGATTTTCATTTTTCTGATGCCAATCGATAGTACTGATCCTTACGAGTATAAAATGGTATAAAATTCCCAAATCGGACATTTTTTGGCCGAGATATCCCAAAAAATCATCAAAAAAGGTTGACTTTACAAACGATTCGGTTTTTGGTCAACCACATTTTTTTACTCATCGATTTTGAAAATGTTTGAATGCCACTTTTCAGTAGGGATCCGTACGAACTCAAAATGGTATAACATTTTAAAATCTGACAATATTTACCCGAGATATTCAAAAGAAATCATCAAAAAAGTTTTGATTTTCGAACCGACCCCGATTTTTAGAAAAAACGTGATGTAACCCCCTTGTAACCCCTTGCCATTTTGTCGATTTTGGTGAAAATTTAGATTTTCATTTTTTGATGCCAATCAATAGTACTGATCCTTACGAGTCCAAAATGGTTTAAATTCCCAAATCGGACATTTTTTGGCCGAGATATCCCAAAAAATCATCAAAAAAGTTTGACTTTACAAACGAATCGGTTTTTGGTCAACCACATTTTTTTACCCATCGATTTCGAAAATGTTTGAATGCCAATTTATATTAGGGATCCGTACGAACTCAAAATGGTATAACATTTTAAAATCTGACAGTATTTACCCGAGATATTCAAAAGGAATCATCAAAAAAGTTTTGATTTTCGAACCGACCCCGATTTTTAGAAAAAACGTGATGTAACCCCTTGCCATTTTGTCGATTTTGGTGAACATTTAGATTTTCATTTTTTTGATGCCAATCGATAGTACTGATCCTTACGAGTCCAAAATGGTATAAAATTCCCAAATCGGACATTTTTTGGCCGAGATATCCCAAAAAATCATCAAAAAAGGTTGACTTTACAAACGAATCGGTTTTTGGTCAACCACATTTTTTTACCCATCGATTTCGAAAATGTTTGAATGCCAATTTATATTAGGGATCCGTACGAACTCAAAATGGTATAACATTTTAAAATCTGACAATATTTACCCGAGATATTCAAAAGAAATCATCAAAAAAGTTTTGATTTTCGAACCGACCCCGATTTTTAGAAAAAACGTGATGTAACCCCTTGCCATTTTGTCGATTTTGGTGAAAATTTAGATTTTCATTTTTTTGATGCCAATCGATAGTACTGATCCTTACGAGTCCAAAATGGTATAAAATTCCCAAATCGGACATTTTTTGGCCGAGAAATCCCAAAAAATCATCAAAAAAGGTTGACTTTTCAAACGAATCGGTTTTTGGTCAACCACATTTTTTTACTCATCGATTTTGAAAATGTTTGAATGCCACTTTTCAGTAGGGATCCGTACGAACTCAAAATGGTATAACATTTCAAAATCTGACAGTATTTACCCGAGATATTCAAAAGGAATCATCAAAAAAGTTTTGATTTTCGAACCGACCCCGATTTTTAGAAAAAACGTGATGTAACCCTTGTAACCCCTTGCCATTTTGTCGATTTTGGTGAAAATTTAGATTTTCATTTTTTTGATGCCAATCGATAGTACTGATCCAAAATGGTATAAAATTCCCAAATCGGACATTTTTTGGCCGAGAAATCCCAAAAAATCATCAAAAAAGGTTGACTTTACAAACGAATCGGTTTTTGGTCAACCTCATTTTTTTACTCATCGATTTTGAAAATGTTTGAATGCCACTTTTCAGTAGGGATCCGTACGAACTCAAAATGGTATAACATTTTAAAATCTGACAGTATTTACCCGAGATATTCAAAAGGAATCATCAAAAAAGTTTTGATTTTCGAACCGACCCCGATTTTTAGAAAAAACGTGATGTAACCCCTTGCCATTTTGTCGATTTTGGTGAAAATTTAGATTTTCATTTTTTTGATGCCAATCGATAGTACTGATCCTTACGAGTCCAAAATGGTATAAAATTCCCAAATCGGACATTTTTTGGCCGAGAAATCCCAAAAAATCATCAAAAAAGGTTGACTTTTCAAACGAATCGGTTTTTGGTCAACCACATTTTTTTACTCATCGATTTTGAAAATGTTTGAATGCCACTTTTCAGTAGGGATCCGTACGAACTCAAAATGGTATAACATTTCAAAATCTGACAGTATTTACCCGAGATATTCAAAAGGAATCATCAAAAAAGTTTTGATTTTCGAACCGACCCCGATTTTTAGATAAAACTCAAAATGGTATAACATTTTAAAATCTGACAATATTTACCCGAGATATTCAAAAGAAATCATCAAAAAAGTTTTGATTTTCGAACCGACCCCGATTTTTAGAAAAAACGTGATGTAACCCCTTGCCATTTTGTCGATTTTGGTGAAAATTTAGATTTTCATTTTTTTGATGCCAATCGATAGTACTGATCCTTACGAGTCCAAAATGGTATAAAATTCCCAAATCGGACATTTTTTGGCCGAGAAATCCCAAAAAATCATCAAAAAAGGTTGACTTTACAAACGAATCGGTTTTTGGTCAACCTCATTTTTTTACTCATCGATTTTGAAAATGTTTGAATGCCACTTTTCAGTAGGGATCCGTACGAACTCAAAATGGTATAACATTTTAAAATCTGACAGTATTTACCCGAGATATTCAAAAGGAATCATCAAAAAAGTTTTGATTTTCGAACCGACCCCGATTTTTAGAAAAAACGTGATGTAACCCCCTTGTAACCCCTTGCCATTTTGTCGATTTTGGTGAAAATTTAGATTTTCATTTTTTTGATGCCAATCGATAGTACTGATCCTTACGAGTCCAAAATGGTATAAAATTCCCAAATCGGACATTTTTTGGCCGAGATATCCCAAAAAATCATCAAAAAAGTTTGACTTTACAAACGAATCGGTTTTTGGTCAACCACATTTTTTTACCCATCGATTTCAAAAATGTTTGAATGCCAATTTATATTAGGGATCCGTACGAACTCAAAATGGTATAACATTTTAAAATCTGACAGTATTTACCCGAGATATTCAAAAGGAATCATCAAAAAAGTTTTGATTTTCGAACCGACCCCGATTTTTAGAAAAAACGTGATGTAACCCCTTGCCATTTTGTCGATTTTGGTGAAAATTTAGATTTTCATTTTTTTATGCCAATCGATAGTTCTGATCCTTACGAGTCCAAAATGGTATAAAATTCCCAAATCGGACATTTTTTGGCCGAGATATCCCAAAAAATCATCAAAAAAGTTTGACTTTACAAACGAATCGGTTTTTGGTCAACCACATTTTTTTACCCATCGATTTCGAAAATGTTTGAATGCCAATTTATATTAGGGATCCGTACGAACTCAAAATGGTATAACATTTTAAAATCTGACAATATTTACCCGAGATATTCAAAAGAAATCATCAAAAAAGTTTTGATTTTCGAACCGACCCCGATTTTTAGAAAAAACGTGATGTAACCCCCTTGTAACCCCTTGCCATTTTGTCGATTTTGGTGAAAATTTAGATTTTCATTTTTTTTATGCCAATCGATAGTACTGATCCTTACGAGTCCAAAATGGTATAAAATTCCCAAATCAGACATTTTTTGGCCGAGATATCCCAAAAAATCATCAAAAAAGTTTGACTTTACAAACGAATCGGTTTTTGGTCAACCACATTTTTTTACCCATCGATTTCGAAAATGTTTGAATGCCAATTTATATTAGGGATCCGTACGAACTCAAAATGGTATAACATTTTAAAATCTGTCAGTATTTACCCGAGATATTCAAAAGAAATCATCAAAAGAGTTTTGATTTTCGAACCGACCCCGATTTTTAGAAAAAACGTGATGTAACCCCTTGCCATTTTGTCGATTTTGGTGAAAATTTAGATTTTCATTTTTTTGATGCCAATCAATAGTACTGATCCTTACGAGTCCAAAATGGTTTAAATTCCCAAATCGGACATTTTTTGGCCGAGATATCCCAAAAAATCATCAAAAAAGTTTGACTTTACAAACGAATCGGTTTTTGGTCAACCACATTTTTTTACCCATCGATTTCGAAAATGTTTGAATGCCAATTTATATTAGGGATCCGTACGAACTCAAAATGGTATAACATTTTAAAATCTGACAGTATTTACCCGAGATATTCAAAAGAAATCATCAAAAAAGTTTTGATTTTCGAACCGACCCCGATTTTTAGAAAAAACGTGATGTAACCCCCTTGTAACCCCTTGCTATTTTGTCGATTTTGGTGAAAATTTAGATTTTCATTTTTTTGATGCCAATCGATAGTACTGATCCTTACGAGTCCAAAATGGTATAAAATTCCCAAATCGGACATTTTTTGGCCGAGATATCCCAAAAAATCATCAAAAAAGTTTGACTTTACAAACGAATCGGTTTTTGGTCAACCACATTTTTTTACCCATCGATTTCGAAAATGTTTGAATGCCAATTTATATTAGGGATCCGTACGAACTCAAAATGGTATAACATTTTAAAATCTGACAGTATTTACCCGAGATATTCAAAAGAAATCATCAAAAAAGTTTTGATTTTCGAACCGACCCCGATTTTTAGAAAAAACGTGATGTAACCCCCTTGTAACCCCTTGCCATTTTGTCGATTTTGGTGAAAATTTAGATTTTCATTTTTTTGATGCCAATCAATAGTACTGATCCTTACGAGTCCAAAATGGTTTAAATTCCCAAATCGGACATTTTTTGGCCGAGAAATCCCAAAAAATCATCAAAAAAGGTTGACTTTACAAACGAGTCGGTTTTTGGTCAACCTCATTTTTTTACTCATCGATTTTGAAAATGTTTGAATGCCACTTTTCAGTAGGGATCCGTACGAACTCAAAATGGTATAACATTTTAAAATCTGACAGTATTTACCCGAGATATTCAAAAGGAATCATCAAAAAAGTTTTGATTTTCGAACCGACCCCGATTTTTAGAAAAAACGTGATGAACCCCTTGCCATTTTGTCGATTTTGGTGAAAATTTAGATTTTCATTTTTTTTATGCCAATCGATAGTACTGATCCTTACGAGTCCAAAATGGTATAAAATTCCCAAATCGGACATTTTTTGGCCGAGAAATCCCAAAAAATTATCAAAAAAGGTTGACTTTACAAACGAATCGGTTTTTGGTCAACCACATTTTTTTACTCATCGATTTTGAAAATGTTTGAATGCCACTTTTCAGTAGGGATCCGTACGAACTCAAAATGGTATAACATTTTAAAATCTGACAGTATTTACCCGAGATATTCAAAAGGAATCATCAAAAAAGTTTTGATTTTCGAACCGACCCCGATTTTTAGAAAAAACGTGATGTAACCCCTTGCCATTTTGTCGATTTTGGTGAAAATTTAGATTTTCATTTTTTTGATGCCAATCGATAGTACTGATCCTTACGAGTCCAAAATGGTATAAAATTCCCAAATCGGACATTTTTTGGCCGAGAAATCCCAAAAAATCATCAAAAAAGTTTGACTTTACAAACGAACCGGTTTTTGGTCAACCTCATTTTTTTACTCATCGATTTCAAAAATGTTTGAATGCCACTTTTCAGTAGGGATCCGTACGAACTCAAAATGGTATAACATTTTAAAATCTGACAGTATTTACCCGAGATATTCAAAAGGAATCATCAAAAAAGTTTTGATTTTCGAACCGACCCCGATTTTTAGAAAAAACGTGATGTAACCCCTTGCCATTTTGTCGATTTTGTCATTTTTTTACTCATCGATTTTGAAAATGTTTGAATACCACTTTTCAGTAGGGATCCGTACGAACTCAAAATGGTATAACATTTTAAAATCTGACAGTATTTACCCGAGATATTCAAAAGGAATCATCAAAAAAGTTTTGATTTTCGAACCGACCCCGATTTTTAGAAAAAACGTGCCATTTTGTCGATTTTGGTGAAAATTTAGATTTTTATTTTTATGATGCCAATCGATAGTACTGATCCCTACGAGTCCAAAATGGTATAAAATTCCCAAATCGGACATTTTTTGGCCGAGATATCCCAAAAAATCATCAAAAAAGTTTGACTTTACAAACGAATCGGTTTTTGGTCAACCACATTTTTTTACCCATCGATTTCGAAAATGTTTGAATGCCAATTTATATTAGGGATCCGTACGAACTCAAAATGGTATAACATTTTAAAATCTGACAGTATTTACCCGAGATATTCAAAAGAAATCATCAAAAAAGTTTTGATTTTCGAACCGACCCCGATTTTTAGAAAAAACGTGATGTAACCCCCTTGTAACCCCTTGCCATTTTGTCGATTTTGGTGAAAATTTAGATTTTCATTTTTTTGATGCCAATCGATAGTACTGATCCTTACGAGTCCAAAATGGTTTAAATTCCCAAATCGGACATTTTTTGGCCGAGAAATCCCAAAAAATCATCAAAAAAGGTTGACTTTACAAACGAGTCGGTTTTTGGTCAACCTCATTTTTTTACTCATCGATTTTGAAAATGTTTGAATGCCACTTTTCAGTAGGGATCCGTACGAACTCAAAATGGTATAACATTTTAAAATCTGACAGTATTTACCCGAGATATTCAAAAGGAATCATCAAAAAAGTTTTGATTTTCGAACCGACCCCGATTTTTAGAAAAAACGTGATGTAACCCCTTGCCATTTTGTCGATTTTGGTGAAAATTTAGATTTTCATTTTTTTGATGCCAATCGATAGTACTGATCCTTACGAGTCCAAAATGGTATAAAATTCCCAAATCGGACATTTTTTGGCCGAGAAATCCCAAAAAATCATCAAAAAAGTTTGACTTTACAAACGAATCGGTTTTTGGTCAACCTCATTTTTTTACTCATCGATTTTGAAAATGTTTGAATACCACTTTTCAGTAGGGATCCGTACGAACTCAAAATGGTATAACATTTTAAAATCTGACAGTATTTACCCGAGATATTCAAAAGGAATCATCAAAAAAGTTTTGATTTTCGAACCGACCCCGATTTTTAGAAAAAACGTGATGTAACCCCTTGCCATTTTGTCGATTTTGGTGAAAATTTAGATTTTTATTTTTATGATGCCAATCGATAGTACTGATCCCTACGAGTCCAAAATGGTATAAAATTCCCAAATCGGACATTTTTTGGCCGAGATATCCCAAAAAATTATCAAAAAAGTTTGACTTTACAAACGAATCGGTTTTTGGTCAACCACATTTTTTTACCCATCGATTTCGAAAATGTTTGAATGCCAATTTATATTAGGGATCCGTACGAACTCAAAATGGTATAACATTTTAAAATCTGTCAGTATTTACCCGAGATATTCAAAAGAAATCATCAAAAGAGTTTTGATTTTCGAACCGACCCCGATTTTTAGAAAAAACGTGATGTAACCCCTTGCCATTTTGTCGATTTTGGTGAAAATTTAGATTTTCATTTTTTTGATGCCAATCAATAGTACTGATCCTTACGAGTCCAAAATGGTTTAAATTCCCAAATCGGACATTTTTTGGCCGAGATATCCCAAAAAATCATCAAAAAAGTTTGACTTTACAAACGAATCGGTTTTTGGTCAACCACATTTTTTTACCCATCGATTTCGAAAATGTTTGAATGCCAATTTATATTAGGGATCCGTACGAACTCAAAATGGTATAACATTTTAAAATCTGACAGTATTTACCCGAGATATTCAAAAGGAATCAACAAAAAAAGTTTTGATTTTCGAACCGACCCCGATTTTTAGAAAAAACGTGATGTAACCCCTTGCCATTTTGTCGATTTTGGTGAAAATTTAGATTTTCATTTTTTTGATGCCAATCGATAGTACTGATCCTTACGAGTCCAAAATGGTATAAAATTCCCAAATCGGACATTTTTTGGCCGAGATATCCCAAAAAATCATCAAAAAAGTTTGACTTTACAAACGAATCGGTTTTTGGTCAACCACATTTTTTTACCCATCGATTTCGAAAATGTTTGAATGCCAATTTATATTAGGGATCCGTACGAACTCAAAATGGTATAACATTTTAAAATCTGACAGTATTTACCCGAGATATTCAAAAGAAATCATCAAAAAAGTTTTGATTTTCGAACCGACCCCGATTTTTAGAAAAAACGTGATGTAACCCCCTTGTAACCCCTTGCTATTTTGTCGATTTTGGTGAAAATTTAGATTTTCATTTTTTTGATGCCAATCGATAGTACTGATCCTTACGAGTCCAAAATGGTATAAAATTCCCAAATCGGACATTTTTTGGCCGAGATATCCCAAAAAATCATCAAAAAAGTTTGACTTTACAAACGAATCGGTTTTTGGTCAACCACATTTTTTTACCCATCGATTTCGAAAATGTTTGAATGCCAATTTATATTAGGGATCCGTACGAACTCAAAATGGTATAACATTTTAAAATCTGACAGTATTTACCCGAGATATTCAAAAGAAATCATCAAAAAAGTTTTGATTTTCGAACCGACCCCGATTTTTAGAAAAAACGTGATGTAACCCCCTTGTAACCCCTTGCCATTTTGTCGATTTTGGTGAAAATTTAGATTTTCATTTTTTTGATGCCAATCAATAGTACTGATCCTTACGAGTCCAAAATGGTTTAAATTCCCAAATCGGACATTTTTTGGCCGAGAAATCCCAAAAAATCATCAAAAAAGGTTGACTTTACAAACGAGTCGGTTTTTGGTCAACCTCATTTTTTTACTCATCGATTTTGAAAATGTTTGAATGCCACTTTTCAGTAGGGATCCGTACGAACTCAAAATGGTATAACATTTTAAAATCTGACAGTATTTACCCGAGATATTCAAAAGGAATCATCAAAAAAGTTTTGATTTTCGAACCGACCCCGATTTTTAGAAAAAACGTGATGAACCCCTTGCCATTTTGTCGATTTTGGTGAAAATTTAGATTTTCATTTTTTTTATGCCAATCGATAGTACTGATCCTTACGAGTCCAAAATGGTATAAAATTCCTAAATCGGACATTTTTTGGCCGAGAAATCCCAAAAAATTATCAAAAAAGGTTGACTTTACAAACGAATCGGTTTTTGGTCAACCACATTTTTTTACTCATCGATTTTGAAAATGTTTGAATGCCACTTTTCAGTAGGGATCCGTACGAACTCAAAATGGTATAACATTTTAAAATCTGACAGTATTTACCCGAGATATTCAAAAGGAATCATCAAAAAAGTTTTGATTTTCGAACCGACCCCGATTTTTAGAAAAAACGTGATGTAACCCCTTGCCATTTTGTCGATTTTGGTGAAAATTTAGATTTTCATTTTTTTGATGCCAATCGATAGTACTGATCCTTACGAGTCCAAAATGGTATAAAATTCCCAAATCGGACATTTTTTGGCCGAGAAATCCCAAAAAATCATCAAAAAAGTTTGACTTTACAAACGAACCGGTTTTTGGTCAACCTCATTTTTTTACTCATCGATTTCAAAAATGTTTGAATGCCACTTTTCAGTAGGGATCCGTACGAACTCAAAATGGTATAACATTTTAAAATCTGACAGTATTTACCCGAGATATTCAAAAGGAATCATCAAAAAAGTTTTGATTTTCGAACCGACCCCGATTTTTAGAAAAAACGTGATGTAACCCCTTGCCATTTTGTCGATTTTGGTGAAAATTTAGATTTTCATTTTTTTGATGCCAATCGATAGTACTGATCCTTACGAGTCCAAAATGGTATAAAATTCCCAAATCGGACATTTTTTGGCCGAGAAATCCCAAAAAATCATCAAAAAAGTTTGACTTTACAAACGAATCGGTTTTTGGTCAACCTCATTTTTTTACTCATCGATTTTGAAAATGTTTGAATACCACTTTTCAGTAGGGATCCGTACGAACTCAAAATGGTATAACATTTTAAAATCTGACAGTATTTACCCGAGATATTCAAAAGGAATCATCAAAAAAGTTTTGATTTTCGAACCGACCCCGATTTTTAGAAAAAACGTGATGTAACCCCTTGCCATTTTGTCGATTTTGGTGAAAATTTAGATTTTTATTTTTATGATGCCAATCGATAGTACTGATCCCTACGAGTCCAAAATGGTATAAAATTCCCAAATCGGACATTTTTTGGCCGAGATATCCCAAAAAATCATCAAAAAAGTTTGACTTTACAAACGAATCGGTTTTTGGTCAACCACATTTTTTTACCCATCGATTTCGAAAATGTTTGAATGCCAATTTATATTAGGGATCCGTACGAACTCAAAATGGTATAACATTTTAAAATCTGACAGTATTTACCCGAGATATTCAAAAGAAATCATCAAAAAAGTTTTGATTTTCGAACCGACCCCGATTTTTAGAAAAAACGTGATGTAACCCCCTTGTAACCCCTTGCCATTTTGTCGATTTTGGTGAAAATTTAGATTTTCATTTTTTTGATGCCAATCAATAGTACTGATCCTTACGAGTCCAAAATGGTTTAAATTCCCAAATCGGACATTTTTTGGCCGAGAAATCCCAAAAAATCATCAAAAAAGGTTGACTTTACAAACGAGTCGGTTTTTGGTCAACCTCATTTTTTTACTCATCGATTTTGAAAATGTTTGAATGCCACTTTTCAGTAGGGATCCGTACGAACTCAAAATGGTATAACATTTTAAAATCTGACAGTATTTACCCGAGATATTCAAAAGGAATCATCAAAAAAGTTTTGATTTTCGAACCGACCCCGATTTTTAGAAAAAACGTGATGTAACCCCTTGCCATTTTGTCGATTTTGGTGAAAATTTAGATTTTCATTTTTTTGATGCCAATCGATAGTACTGATCCTTACGAGTCCAAAATGGTATAAAATTCCCAAATCGGACATTTTTTGGCCGAGAAATCCCAAAAAATCATCAAAAAAGTTTGACTTTACAAACGAATCGGTTTTTGGTCAACCTCATTTTTTTACTCATCGATTTTGAAAATGTTTGAATACCACTTTTCAGTAGGGATCCGTACGAACTCAAAATGGTATAACATTTTAAAATCTGACAGTATTTACCCGAGATATTCAAAAGGAATCATCAAAAAAGTTTTGATTTTCGAACCGACCCCGATTTTTAGAAAAAACGTGATGTAACCCCTTGCCATTTTGTCGATTTTGGTGAAAATTTAGATTTTTATTTTTATGATGCCAATCGATAGTACTGATCCCTACGAGTCCAAAATGGTATAAAATTCCCAAATCGGACATTTTTTGGCCGAGATATCCCAAAAAATCATCAAAAAAGTTTGACTTTACAAACGAATCGGTTTTTGGTCAACCACATTTTTTTACCCATCGATTTCGAAAATGTTTGAATGCCAATTTATATTAGGGATCCGTACGAACTCAAAATGGTATAACATTTTAAAATCTGTCAGTATTTACCCGAGATATTCAAAAGAAATCATCAAAAGAGTTTTGATTTTCGAACCGACCCCGATTTTTAGAAAAAACGTGATGTAACCCCTTGCCATTTTGTCGATTTTGGTGAAAATTTAGATTTTCATTTTTTTGATGCCAATCGATAGTACTGATCCTTACGAGTCCAAAATGGTATAAAATTCCCAAATCGGACATTTTTTGGCCGAGATATCCCAAAAAATCATCAAAAAAGGTTGACTTTACAAACGAATCGGTTTTTGGTCAACCACATTTTTTTACCCATCGATTTCGAAAATGTTTGAATGCCAATTTATAGTAGGGATCCGTACGAACTCAAAATGGTATAACATTTTAAAATCTGACAATATTTACCCGAGATATTCAAAAGAAATCATCAAAAAAGTTTTGATTTTCGAACCGACCCCGATTTTTAGAAAAAACGTGATGTAACCCCTTGCCATTTTGTCGATTTTGGTGAAAATTTAGATTTTCATTTTTTTGATGCCAATCGATAGTACTGATCCTTACGAGTCCAAAATGGTATAAAATTCCCAAATCGGACATTTTTTGGCCGAGATATCCCAAAAAATCATCAAAAAAGGTTGACTTTACAAACGAATCGGTTTTTGGTCAACCACATTTTTTTACCCATCGATTTTGAAAATGTTTGAATGCCAATTTATAGTAGGGATCCGTACGAACTCAAAATGGTATAACATTTTAAAATCTGACAATATTTACCCGAGATATTCAAAAGAAATCATCAAAAAAGTTTTGATTTTCGAACCGACCCCGATTTTTAGAAAAAACGTGATGTAACCCCTTTGCTCATTTTGTCGATTTTGGTGAAAATTTAGATTTTCATTTTTTTGATGCCAATCGATAGTACTGATCCTTACGAGTCCAAAATGGTATAAAATTCCCAAATCGGACATTTTTTGGCCGAGATATCCCAAAAAATCATCAAAAAAGGTTGACTTTACAAACGAATCGGTTTTTGGTCAACCACATTTTTTTACCCATCGATTTTGAAAATGTTTGAATGCCAATTTATAGTAGGGATCCGTACGAACTCAAAATGGTATAACATTTTAAAATCTGACAGTATTTACCCGAGATATTCAAAAGAAATCATCAAAAAAGTTTTGATTTTCGAACCGACCCCGATTTTTAGAAAAAACGTGATGTAACCCCCTTGCCCCTGCCATTTTGTCGATTTTGGTGAAAATTTAGATTTTCATTTTTTTGATGCCAATCGATAGTACTGATCCTTACGAGTCCAAAATGGTTTAAATTCCCAAATCGGACATTTTTTGGCCGAGAAATCCCAAAAAATCATCAAAAAAGGTTGACTTTACAAACGAGTCGGTTTTTGGTCAACCTCATTTTTTTACTCATCGATTTTGAAAATGTTTGAATGCCACTTTTCAGTAGGGATCCGTACGAACTCAAAATGGTATAACATTTTAAAATCTGACAGTATTTACCCGAGATATTCAAAAGGAATCATCAAAAAAGTTTTGATTTTCGAACCGACCCCGATTTTTAGAAAAAACGTGATGAACCCCTTGCCATTTTGTCGATTTTGGTGAAAATTTAGATTTTCATTTTTTTTATGCCAATCGATAGTACTGATCCTTACGAGTCCAAAATGGTATAAAATTCCTAAATCGGACATTTTTTGGCCGAGAAATCCCAAAAAATTATCAAAAAAGGTTGACTTTACAAACGAATCGGTTTTTGGTCAACCACATTTTTTTACTCATCGATTTTGAAAATGTTTGAATGCCACTTTTCAGTAGGGATCCGTACGAACTCAAAATGGTATAACATTTTAAAATCTGACAGTATTTACCCGAGATATTCAAAAGGAATCATCAAAAAAGTTTTGATTTTCGAACCGACCCCGATTTTTAGAAAAAACGTGATGTAACCCCTTGCCATTTTGTCGATTTTGGTGAAAATTTAGATTTTCATTTTTTTGATGCCAATCGATAGTACTGATCCTTACGAGTCCAAAATGGTATAAAATTCCCAAATCGGACATTTTTTGGCCGAGAAATCCCAAAAAATCATCAAAAAAGTTTGACTTTACAAACGAACCGGTTTTTGGTCAACCTCATTTTTTTACTCATCGATTTCAAAAATGTTTGAATGCCACTTTTCAGTAGGGATCCGTACGAACTCAAAATGGTATAACATTTTAAAATCTGACAGTATTTACCCGAGATATTCAAAAGGAATCATCAAAAAAGTTTTGATTTTCGAACCGACCCCGATTTTTAGAAAAAACGTGATGTAACCCCTTGCCATTTTGTCGATTTTGGTGAAAATTTAGATTTTCATTTTTTTGATGCCAATCGATAGTACTGATCCTTACGAGTCCAAAATGGTATAAAATTCCCAAATCGGACATTTTTTGGCCGAGAAATCCCAAAAAATCATCAAAAAAGTTTGACTTTACAAACGAATCGGTTTTTGGTCAACCTCATTTTTTTACTCATCGATTTTGAAAATGTTTGAATACCACTTTTCAGTAGGGATCCGTACGAACTCAAAATGGTATAACATTTTAAAATCTGACAGTATTTACCCGAGATATTCAAAAGGAATCATCAAAAAAGTTTTGATTTTCGAACCGACCCCGATTTTTAGAAAAAACGTGATGTAACCCCTTGCCATTTTGTCGATTTTGGTGAAAATTTAGATTTTTATTTTTATGATGCCAATCGATAGTACTGATCCCTACGAGTCCAAAATGGTATAAAATTCCCAAATCGGACATTTTTTGGCCGAGATATCCCAAAAAATCATCAAAAAAGTTTGACTTTACAAACGAATCGGTTTTTGGTCAACCACATTTTTTTACCCATCGATTTCGAAAATGTTTGAATGCCAATTTATATTAGGGATCCGTACGAACTCAAAATGGTATAACATTTTAAAATCTGACAGTATTTACCCGAGATATTCAAAAGAAATCATCAAAAAAGTTTTGATTTTCGAACCGACCCCGATTTTTAGAAAAAACGTGATGTAACCCCCTTGTAACCCCTTGCCATTTTGTCGATTTTGGTGAAAATTTAGATTTTCATTTTTTTGATGCCAATCAATAGTACTGATCCTTACGAGTCCAAAATGGTTTAAATTCCCAAATCGGACATTTTTTGGCCGAGAAATCCCAAAAAATCATCAAAAAAGGTTGACTTTACAAACGAGTCGGTTTTTGGTCAACCTCATTTTTTTACTCATCGATTTTGAAAATGTTTGAATGCCACTTTTCAGTAGGGATCCGTACGAACTCAAAATGGTATAACATTTTAAAATCTGACAGTATTTACCCGAGATATTCAAAAGGAATCATCAAAAAAGTTTTGATTTTCGAACCGACCCCGATTTTTAGAAAAAACGTGATGAACCCCTTGCCATTTTGTCGATTTTGGTGAAAATTTAGATTTTCATTTTTTTTATGCCAATCGATAGTACTGATCCTTACGAGTCCAAAATGGTATAAAATTCCTAAATCGGACATTTTTTGGCCGAGAAATCCCAAAAAATTATCAAAAAAGGTTGACTTTACAAACGAATCGGTTTTTGGTCAACCACATTTTTTTACTCATCGATTTTGAAAATGTTTGAATGCCACTTTTCAGTAGGGATCCGTACGAACTCAAAATGGTATAACATTTTAAAATCTGACAGTATTTACCCGAGATATTCAAAAGGAATCATCAAAAAAGTTTTGATTTTCGAACCGACCCCGATTTTTAGAAAAAACGTGATGTAACCCCTTGCCATTTTGTCGATTTTGGTGAAAATTTAGATTTTCATTTTTTTGATGCCAATCGATAGTACTGATCCTTACGAGTCCAAAATGGTATAAAATTCCCAAATCGGACATTTTTTGGCCGAGAAATCCCAAAAAATCATCAAAAAAGTTTGACTTTACAAACGAACCGGTTTTTGGTCAACCTCATTTTTTTACTCATCGATTTCAAAAATGTTTGAATGCCACTTTTCAGTAGGGATCCGTACGAACTCAAAATGGTATAACATTTTAAAATCTGACAGTATTTACCCGAGATATTCAAAAGGAATCATCAAAAAAGTTTTGATTTTCGAACCGACCCCGATTTTTAGAAAAAACGTGATGTAACCCCTTGCCATTTTGTCGATTTTGGTGAAAATTTAGATTTTCATTTTTTTGATGCCAATCGATAGTACTGATCCTTACGAGTCCAAAATGGTATAAAATTCCCAAATCGGACATTTTTTGGCCGAGAAATCCCAAAAAATCATCAAAAAAGTTTGACTTTACAAACGAATCGGTTTTTGGTCAACCTCATTTTTTTACTCATCGATTTTGAAAATGTTTGAATACCACTTTTCAGTAGGGATCCGTACGAACTCAAAATGGTATAACATTTTAAAATCTGACAGTATTTACCCGAGATATTCAAAAGGAATCATCAAAAAAGTTTTGATTTTCGAACCGACCCCGATTTTTAGAAAAAACGTGATGTAACCCCTTGCCATTTTGTCGATTTTGGTGAAAATTTAGATTTTTATTTTTATGATGCCAATCGATAGTACTGATCCCTACGAGTCCAAAATGGTATAAAATTCCCAAATCGGACATTTTTTGGCCGAGATATCCCAAAAAATCATCAAAAAAGTTTGACTTTACAAACGAATCGGTTTTTGGTCAACCACATTTTTTTACCCATCGATTTCGAAAATGTTTGAATGCCACTTTTCAGTAGGGATCCGTACGAACTCAAAATGGTATAACATTTTAAAATCTGACAGTATTTACCCGAGATATTCAAAAGGAATCATCAAAAAAGTTTTGATTTTCGAACCGACCCCGATTTTTAGAAAAAACGTGATGTAACCCCTTGCCATTTTGTCGATTTTGGTGAAAATTTAGATTTTCATTTTTTTGATGCCAATCGATAGTACTGATCCTTACGAGTCCAAAATGGTATAAAATTCCTAAATCGGACATTTTTTGGCCGAGAAATCCCAAAAAATTATCAAAAAAGGTTGACTTTACAAACGAATCGGTTTTTGGTCAACCACATTTTTTTACTCATCGATTTTGAAAATGTTTGAATGCCACTTTTCAGTAGGGATCCGTACGAACTCAAAATGGTATAACATTTTAAAATCTGACAGTATTTACCCGAGATATTCAAAAGGAATCATCAAAAAAGTTTTGATTTTCGAACCGACCCCGATTTTTAGAAAAAACGTGATGTAACCCCTTGCCATTTTGTCGATTTTGGTGAAAATTTAGATTTTCATTTTTTTGATGCCAATCGATAGTACTGATCCTTACGAGTCCAAAATGGTATAAAATTCCCAAATCGGACATTTTTTGGCCGAGAAATCCCAAAAAATCATCAAAAAAGTTTGACTTTACAAACGAATCGGTTTTTGGTCAACCTCATTTTTTTACTCATCGATTTCAAAAATGTTTGAATGCCACTTTTCAGTAGGGATCCGTACGAACTCAAAATGGTATAACATTTTAAAATCTGACAGTATTTACCCGAGATATTCAAAAGGAATCATCAAAAAAGTTTTGATTTTCGAACCGACCCCGATTTTTAGAAAAAACGTGATGTAACCCCTTGCCATTTTGTCGATTTTGGTGAAAATTTAGATTTTTATTTTTATGATGCCAATCGATAGTACTGATCCCTACGAGTCCAAAATGGTATAAAATTCCCAAATCGGACATTTTTTGGCCGAGATATCCCAAAAAATCATCAAAAAAGTTTGACTTTACAAACGAATCGGTTTTTGGTCAACCACATTTTTTTACCCATCGATTTCGAAAATGTTTGAATGCCAATTTATATTAGGGATCCGTACGAACTCAAAATGGTATAACATTTTAAAATCTGACAGTATTTACCCGAGATATTCAAAAGGAATCAACAAAAAAAGTTTTGATTTTCGAACCGACCCCGATTTTTAGAAAAAACGTGATGTAACCCCTTGCCATTTTGTCGATTTTGGTGAAAATTTAGATTTTCATTTTTTTGATGCCAATCGATAGTACTGATCCTTACGAGTCCAAAATGGTATAAAATTCCCAAATCGGACATTTTTTGGCCGAGAAATCCCAAAAAATCATCAAAAAAGTTTGACTTTACAAACGAATCGGTTTTTGGTCAACCTCATTTTTTTACTCATCGATTTTGAAAATGTTTGAATACCACTTTTCAGTAGGGATCCGTACGAACTCAAAATGGTATAACATTTTAAAATCTGACAGTATTTACCCGAGATATTCAAAAGGAATCATCAAAAAAGTTTTGATTTTCGAACCGACCCCGATTTTTAGAAAAAACGTGATGTAACCCCTTGCCATTTTGTCGATTTTGGTGAAAATTTAGATTTTTATTTTTATGATGCCAATCGATAGTACTGATCCCTACGAGTCCAAAATGGTATAAAATTCCCAAATCGGACATTTTTTGGCCGAGATATCCCAAAAAATCATCAAAAAAGTTTGACTTTACAAACGAATCGGTTTTTGGTCAACCACATTTTTTTACCCATCGATTTCGAAAATGTTTGAATGCCACTTTTCAGTAGGGATCCGTACGAACTCAAAATGGTATAACATTTTAAAATCTGACAGTATTTACCCGAGATATTCAAAAGGAATCATCAAAAAAGTTTTGATTTTCGAACCGACCCCGATTTTTAGAAAAAACGTGATGTAACCCCTTGCCATTTTGTCGATTTTGGTGAAAATTTAGATTTTCATTTTTTTGATGCCAATCGATAGTACTGATCCTTTCGAGTCCAAAATGGTATAAAATTCCCAAATCGGACATTTTTTGGCCGAGAAATCCCAAAAAATCATCAAAAAAGTTTGACTTTACAAACGAATCGGTTTTTGGTCAACCTCATTTTTTTACTCATCGATTTCAAAAATGTTTGAATGCCACTTTTCAGTAGGGATCCGTACGAACTCAAAATGGTATAACATTTTAAAATCTGACAGTATTTACCCGAGATATTCAAAAGGAATCATCAAAAAAGTTTTGATTTTCGAACCGACCCCGATTTTTAGAAAAAACGTGATGTAACCCCTTGCCATTTTGTCGATTTTGGTGAAAATTTAGATTTTTATTTTTATGATGCCAATCGATAGTACTGATCCCTACGAGTCCAAAATGGTATAAAATTCCCAAATCGGACATTTTTTGGCCGAGATATCCCAAAAAATCATCAAAAAAGTTTGACTTTACAAACGAATCGGTTTTTGGTCAACCACATTTTTTTACCCATCGATTTCGAAAATGTTTGAATGCCAATTTATATTAGGGATCCGTACGAACTCAAAATGGTATAACATTTTAAAATCTGACAGTATTTACCCGAGATATTCAAAAGGAATCAACAAAAAAAGTTTTGATTTTCGAACCGACCCCGATTTTTAGAAAAAACGTGATGTAACCCCTTGCCATTTTGTCGATTTTGGTGAAAATTTAGATTTTCATTTTTTTGATGCCAATCGATAGTACTGATCCTTACGAGTCCAAAATGGTATAAAATTCCCAAATCGGACATTTTTTGGCCGAGAAATCCCAAAAAATCATCAAAAAAGTTTGACTTTACAAACGAATCGGTTTTTGGTCAACCTCATTTTTTTACTCATCGATTTTGAAAATGTTTGAATACCACTTTTCAGTAGGGATCCGTACGAACTCAAAATGGTATAACATTTTAAAATCTGACAGTATTTACCCGAGATATTCAAAAGGAATCATCAAAAAAGTTTTGATTTTCGAACCGACCCCGATTTTTAGAAAAAACGTGATGTAACCCCTTGCCATTTTGTCGATTTTGGTGAAAATTTAGATTTTTATTTTTATGATGCCAATCGATAGTACTGATCCCTACGAGTCCAAAATGGTATAAAATTCCCAAATCGGACATTTTTTGGCCGAGATATCCCAAAAAATCATCAAAAAAGTTTGACTTTACAAACGAATCGGTTTTTGGTCAACCACATTTTTTTACCCATCGATTTCGAAAATGTTTGAATGCCACTTTTCAGTAGGGATCCGTACGAACTCAAAATGGTATAACATTTTAAAATCTGACAGTATTTACCCGAGATATTCAAAAGGAATCATCAAAAAAGTTTTGATTTTCGAACCGACCCCGATTTTTAGAAAAAACGTGATGTAACCCCTTGCCATTTTGTCGATTTTGGTGAAAATTTAGATTTTCATTTTTTTGATGCCAATCGATAGTACTGATCCTTACGAGTCCAAAATGGTATAAAATTCCCAAATCGGACATTTTTTGGCCGAGAAATCCCAAAAAATCATCAAAAAAGTTTGACTTTACAAACGAATCGGTTTTTGGTCAACCTCATTTTTTTACTCATCGATTTCAAAAATGTTTGAATGCCACTTTTCAGTAGGGATCCGTACGAACTCAAAATGGTATAACATTTTAAAATCTGACAGTATTTACCCGAGATATTCAAAAGGAATCATCAAAAAAGTTTTGATTTTCGAACCGACCCCGATTTTTAGAAAAAACGTGATGTAACCCCTTGCCATTTTGTCGATTTTGGTGAAAATTTAGATTTTCATTTTTTTGATGCCAATCGATAGTACTGATCCTTACGAGTCCAAAATGGTATAAAATTCCCAAATCGGACATTTTTTGGCCGAGAAATCCCAAAAAATCATCAAAAAAGTTTGACTTTACAAACGAATCGGTTTTTGGTCAACCTCATTTTTTTACTCATCGATTTTGAAAATGTTTGAATACCACTTTTCAGTAGGGATCCGTACGAACTCTAAATGGTATAACATTTTAAAATCTGACAGTATTTACCCGAGATATTCAAAAGAAATCATCAAAAAAGTTTTGATTTTCGAACCGACCCCGATTTTTAGAAAAAACGTGATGTAACCCCTTGCCATTTTGTCGATTTTGGTGAAAATTTAGATTTTTATTTTTATGATGCCAATCGATAGTACTGATCCCTACGAGTCCAAAATGGTATAAAATTCCCAAATCGGACATTTTTTGGCCGAGATATCCCAAAAAATCATCAAAAAAGTTTGACTTTACAAACGAATCGGTTTTTGGTCAACCACATTTTTTTACCCATCGATTTCGAAAATGTTTGAATGCCAATTTATATTAGGGATCCGTACGAACTCAAAATGGTATAACATTTTAAAATCTGACAGTATTTATCCGAGATATTCAAAAGGAATCAACAAAAAAAGTTTTGATTTTCGAACCGACCCCGATTTTTAGAAAAAACGTGATGTAACCCCTTGCCATTTTGTCGATTTTGGTGAAAATTTAGATTTTCATTTTTATGATGCCAATCGATAGTACTGATCCCTACGAGTCCAAAATGGTATAAAATTCCCAAATCGGACAATTTTTGGACGAGAAATCCCAAAAAATCATCAAAAAAGGTTGACTTTACAAACGAATCGGTTTTTGGTCAACCACATTTTTTTACTCATCGATTTTGAAAATGTTTGAATGCCACTTTTCAGTAGGGATCCGTACGAACTCAAAATGGTATAACATTTTAAAATCTGACAATATTTACCCGAGATATTCAAAAGAAATCATCAAAAAAGTTTTGATTTTCGAACCGACCCCGATTTTTAGAAAAAACGTGATGCCAATTTGTCAATTTTGGTGAAAATTTAGATTTTCATTTTTTTGATGCCAATCGATAGTACTGATCCTTACGAGTCCAAAATGGTATAAAATTCCCAAATCGGACATTTTTTGGCCGAGAAATCCCAAAAAATCATCAAAAAAGGTTGACTTTACAAACGAATCGGTTTTTGGTCAACCACATTTTTTTACTCATCGATTTTGAAAATGTTTGAATGCCACTTTTCAGTAGGGATCCGTACGAACTCAAAATGGTATAACATTTTAAAATCTGACAATATTTACCCGAGATATTCAAAAGAAATCATCAAAAAAGTTTTGATTTTCGAACCGACCCCGATTTTTAGAAAAAACGTGATGCCAATTTGTCAATTTTGGTGAAAATTTAGATTTTCATTTTTTTGATGCCAATCGATAGTACTGATCCTTACGAGTCCAAAATGGTATAAAATTCCCCAATCGGACATTTTTTGGCCGAGATATCCCAAAAAATCATCAAAAAACGTTGACTTTACAAACGAATCGGTTTTTGGTCACCCACATTTTTTTACCCATCGATTTTAAAAATGTTTGAATGTCAATTTATGGTAGGGATCTGTACAAACTCAAAATGGTATAACATTTCAAAATCTGACAATATTTACCCGAGATATACCAAAAAAATCATCAAAAAAGTTTTGATTTTCGAACCGACCCCGATTTTTAGAAAAAACGTGATGCCAATTTGTCAATTTTGGTGAAAATTTAGATTTTCATTTTTTTGATGCCAATCGATAGTACTGATCCTTACGAGTCCAAAATGGTATAAAATTCCCCAATCGGACATTTTTTGGCCGAGATATCCCAAAAAATCATCAAAAAACGTTGACTTTACAAACGAATCGGTTTTTGGTCACCCACATTTTTTTACCCATCGATTTTAAAAATGTTTGAATGTCAATTTATGGTAGGGATCTGTACAAACTCAAAATGGTATAACATTTCAAAATCTGACAATATTTACCCGAGATATACCAAAAAAATCATCAAAAAAGTTTTGATTTTCGAACCGACCCCGATTTTTAGAAAAAACGTGATGCCAATTTGTCAATTTTGGTGAAAATTTAGATTTTCATTTTTTTGATGCCAATCGATAGTACTGATCCTTACGAGTCCAAAATGGTATAAAATTCGCCAATCGGACATTTTTTGGCCGAGATATCCCAAAAAATCATCAAAAAACGTTGACTTTACAAACGAATCGGTTTTTGGTCAACTACATTTTTTTACCCATCGATTTTGAAAATGTTTGAATGCCAATTTATAGTAGGGATCCGTACGAACTCAAAATGGTGTAACATTTCAAAATCTGACAATATTTACCCGAGATATTCCAAAAAAATCATCAAAAAAGTTTTGATTTTCGAACCGACCCCGATTTTTAGAAAAAACGTGATGTAACCCCTTGCCATTTTGTCAATTTTAGTGAAAATTAAATTTTAATTTTTTACTTTACAAACGAATCGGTTTTTGGTCAACTTCATTTGTTTACCCATCGATTTTAAAAATGTTTGAATGTCAATTTATGGTAGGGATCCGTACGAACTCAAAATGGTATAACATTTCAAAATCTATAAATATTTACCCGAGATATTCCAAAAAAATCATCAAAAAAGTTTTGATTTTCGAACCGACCCCGATTTTTAGAAAAAACGTGATGTAACCCCTTGCCATTTTGTCGATTTTGGTGAAAATTTAGATTTTCATTTTTTTGATGCCAATCGATAGTACTGATCCTTACGAGTCCAAAATGGTATAAAATTCCCAAATCGGACATTTTTTTGCCGAGATATCCCAAAAAATCATCAAAAAAGGTTGACTTTACAAACGAATCGGTTTTTGGTCAACTTCATTTTTTTACCCATCGATTTTGAAAATGTTTGAATGCCAATTTATAGTAGGGATCCGTACGAACTCAAAATGGTGTAACATTTCAAAATCGGACAATATTTACCCGAGATATTCCAAAAAATCATCAAAAAAGTTTTTGTTTTCGAACTGAGCCCGATTTTTAGAAAAAACGTGATGTAACCTCTTGCCATTTTGTCGATTTTAAAAATGTTTGAATGTCAATTTATGGTAGGGATCCGTACGAACTCAAAATGGTATAACATTTCAAAATCTGACAATATTTACCCGAGATATTCCAAAAAAATCATCAAAAAAGTTTTGGTTTTCGAACTGACCCCGATTTTTAGAAAAAACGTGATGTAACCTCTTGCCATTTTGTCGATTTTGGTGAAAATTTAGATTTTCATTTTTTTTATGCCAATCGATAGTACTGATCCTTACGAGTCCAAAATGGTATAAAATTCCCAAATCGGACATTTTTTTGCCGAGATATCCCAAAAAATCATCAAAAAAGGTTGACTTTACAAACGAATCGGTTTTTGGTCAACTTCATTTTTTTACCCATCGATTTTGAAAATGTTTGAATGCCAATTTATAGTAGGGATCCGTACGAACTCAAAATGGTGTAACATTTCAAAATCGGACAATATTTACCCGAGATATTCCAAAAAATCATCAAAAAAGTTTTTGTTTTCGAACTGAGCCCGATTTTTAGAAAAAACGTGATGTAACCTCTTGCCATTTTGTCGATTTTAAAAATGTTTGAATGTCAATTTATGGTAGGGATCCGTACGAACTCAAAATGGTATAACATTTCAAAATCTGACAATATTTACCCGAGATATTCCAAAAAAATCATCAAAAAAGTTTTGGTTTTCGAACTGACCCCGATTTTTAGAAAAAACGTGATGTAACCTCTTGCCATTTTGTCGATTTTGGTGAAAATTTAGATTTTCATTTTTTTGATGCCAATCGATAGTACTGATCCTTACGAGTCCAAAATGGTATAAAATTCCCAAATCGGACATTTTTTGGCCGAGATATCCCAAAAAATCATCAAAAAAGGTTGACTTTACAAACGAATCGGTATTTGGTCAACCACATTTTTTTACTCATCGATTATGAAAATGTTTGAATGCCACTTTTTAGTAGGGATCCGTACGAACTCAAAATGGTATAACATTTCAAAATCTGACAATATTTACCCGAGATATTCCAAAAAATTCAGCAAAAAAGTTTTGATTTTCGAACCGACCCCGATTTTTAGAAAAAACGTGATGTAACCCCTTGCCATTTTGTCAATTTTGGTGAAAATTTAGATTTTCATTTTTTTTATGCCAATCGATAGTACTGATCCTTACGAGTCCAAAATGGTATAAAATTCCCAAATCGGACAATTTTTGGACGAGAAATCCCAAAAAATCATCAAAAAAGGTTGACTTTACAAACGAATCGGTTTTTGGTCAACTTCATTTTTTTACCCATCGATTTTGAAAATGTTTGAATGCCAATTTATAGTATGGATCCGTACGAACTCAAAATGGTATAACATTTCAAAATCTGACAATATTTACCCGAGATATTCAAAAGAAATCATCAAAAAAGTTTTGATTTTCGAACCGACCCCAATTTTTAGAAAAAACGTGATGTAACCCCTTGCCATTTTGTCGATTTTGGTGAAAATTTATATTTTCATTTTTTTGATGCCAATCGATAGTACTGATCCCTACGAGTCCAAAATGGTATAAAATTCCCAAATCGAACATTTTTGGGTCCAGATATCCCAAAAAATCAACAAAAAAGGTTGACTTTACAAACGAATCGGTTTTTGGTCAACCTCATTTTTTGACTCATCGATTTTGAAAATGTTTGAATACCACTTTTCAGTAGGGATCCGTACGAACTCAAAATGGTATAACATTTCAAAATCTGACAATATTTACCCGAGATATTCCAAAAAATTCAGCAAAAAAGTTTTGATTTTCGAACCGACCCCGATTTTTAGAAAAAACGTGATGTAACCCCTTGCCATTTTGTCAATTTTGGTGAAAATTTAGATTTTCATTTTTTTTATGCCAATCGATAGTACTGATCCTTACGAGTCCAAAATGGTATAAAATTCCCAAATCGGACATTTTTTGGCCGAGAAATCCCAAAAAATTATCAAAAAAGGTTGACTTTACAAACGAATCAGTTTTTAGTCAACCACATTTTTTTACCCTTCGATTTTGAAAATGTTTGAATGCCAATTTTCAGTAGGGATCCGTGCGAACTCAAAAAGGTATAATATTTCAAAATCTGACAATATTTACCCGAGATATTCAAAAGAAATCATCAAAAAAGTTTTGATTTTCGAACCGACCCCAATTTTTAGAAAAAACGTGATGTAACCCCTTGCCATTTTGTCGATTTTGGTGAAAATTTATATTTTCATTTTTTTGATGCCAATCGATAGTACTGATCCCTACGAGTCCAAAATGGTATAAAATTCCCAAATCGGACAATTTTTGGACGAGATATCCCAAAAAATCATCAAAAAAGGTTGACTTTACAAACGAATCGGTTTTTGGTCAACCTCATTTTTTGACTCATCGATTTTGAAAATGTTTGAATACCACTTTTCAGTAGGGATCCGTACGAACTCAAAATGGTATAACATTTCAAAATCTGACAATATTTACCCGAGATATTCAAAAAAAATCATCAAAAAAGTTTTGATTTTCGAACCGACCCCGATTTTTAGAAAAAACGTGATGTAACCCCTTGCCATTTTGTCGATTTTGGTGAAAATTTAGATTTTAATTTTTTGATGCCAATCGATAGTACTGATCCTTACGAGTCCAAAATGGTATAAAATTCCCAAATCGGACATTTTTTGGCCGAGATATCCCAAAAAATCATCAAAAAAGGTTGACTTTACAAACGAATCAGTTTTTGGTCAACCACATTTTCTTACCCATCGATTTTTAATGCCAATTTATAGTAGGGATCCGTACGAACTCAAAAAGGTATAATCTCTATATATAAAACTGTTTGTCCTGACTGACTGACTGACTGACTGACTGACTGACTGACTGATTGGTGATCAACGCACAGCCCAAACCGTAAGAGCTAGGAAGCTGAAATTTTCACTGTAGTTACCTTATGTGATGTAGGTGCACGTTAAGACGGGGTTTCGGGAAATTCCACTCGCAAGTGTGGAAAAATCGCGAAAAACGTTTGTATGTAACTTTTTTGTTTACCATCCGATCGGCCTCAAACTTATTTTCAAAGATCTTTGTTCAAATTTATTTGAGGGGTGTTTCACACTTTTCGAAAAATACGTTCCTCCTTGGTGGAAAGAAGGTCAAAGATTTGGTGGGTGACGTTTCGCGCTCAAATTCATTTCCAGAGATCTATAAGAAAAATCATTTGATACGTGTTTCACACTTTTCGCAGAATTCAAACTTCTTCGGGGGGAATGCGATTTAAAGATTTTTTGGGCGAAGTTTTAAGTTTTGTCCGATTTGCTTCAAACTTATTTCCAAAGCTCTAAATAAGAACTTAATAAATACGTATTTCAGCGATTTGGGAAATTCCACCCGCAACAGTGGTAAATTGGCGGAAAACGGTTGTATGAAAGTTTTTTGTTTACCATCCGATCGGCCCCAAACTCATTTTCAAAGATCTATGTTCAAATTCATTTAAGGGGTGTTTCACTCTTTTTGAAAAATCCATCCCTCCTTGGTGCAAATGAGGGTCGAAGATTTGGTGGATGACGTTTTGTGTTCAAATTTATTTCCAAAGATCTATAAGAAACATCATTTGAGACGTGTTTCACATTTTTCGAAAAAACCTAACCTCCTTCGGTGGAAAATGCATTTCAATGTTTTTTTTGGTGAATTTTAGCAGCAGCCGGGTAGAAAGAGACCTCGCTGGGAGGTGTATAGTCCAGGGGCTCAAGATAAGATATTTCAAGGACCTCCTCCAACCACGACATAGGAGACGCCCAGAGTCCCCCGACACCCTACGTGACAAAGCAGCCTTATTCAAAAAAGCTGCCATTGACGTTTGTGCACGATAAAGCCTGAGGCTTTGCGAAATATCACCTAAGCCAACTGTGCTTTAATAAAAATGTATTCTATTTTTGATTCAATCCAATAAAAAAATTTTTAAAAAAAATAAAAAAACAACTTTTTTAACCCAATTGATAGTAGGGATCCGTACGAAAAAAGGTATAACCTTAGACAACAGTCTCGTCAGCAGGCACCGTTCATTGAGTTTGCCGCCTCGTGGGCAACAGTTTATTTGGACTGTAAGAGCCTAAGGATGAGTCTTTCCAGGTTTATTGATCTTACATCGTATTGCCTTCTTCCATTGACTGGGAACGTTTCCTAGTCTCAATACCGCATTGAAGAGCCCGACTAGATTTTTTGTTGTTTTTTTAGTTTTGTTCTGTTTGCTGGTTTTTTATACCCTTGCAGAGGGTATTATAATTTTGTCGTGAAATGAGTAACGCATAGAAGGAGACATCTCCGACCCCATTAAGTATATATATCCATGATCAGTATCCAAAGCCGAGTCGATATAGCCATGTCTGTTTCTATGCAAACTAGTCTCTCAGTTTTAAAGCTATCTTTATGAAACTTTACAGAAGTTTATCTTTCTGTCGCAGTACATATGTCAAAACCCACTGGATCGGACCAGTCTATCATATAGCTGCCATAGGAATGATCGGTCGAAAAGTAGGTTCTTGTATGAAAAACATTTTTGTTTATCAAGATATCTTGATCAAACTCGGCATTTATTAGTTTTACTATGCTCCCTCCATGTATGCAATATCTTATATATGTACATAGCCCTTCTTTCTGGTTTTTCTTATATGTATGTACATTTATATGTGTGTACTTATATATGTATGTATGTAAGTACGTGTCTACATATGTATGTACATATATAACTATGTATGTATGTATACATGATGTATGTACATATGTATGTATGTATGCACGATTTATGTATGTATGTATGTATGTTTGTTTGTATGTAAGTATGTATATATGTATGTATATGTATGTATGTATGTATGTATGTATGTATCTATGTATGTATGTATCTATGAATGTATCTATGTATATATGTATGTATGAATGTAAGTACGTAATGTAAGTAAGATGATGTATGTATGCTTGATATATATAGGTTTATATATTTAATATATATTTAATATCTATGCTTATTTTGTATATGTGAATGCTTCTATGCATAAATTAATGGATGAATGTTTTTATATGTAACATCACTTTCGCACCGAACTAGTGAGTGAACAGATTGCTGAGAGGGTTTCCACATAGCTCTACGAATATTTAGTACACTGCCTTTACTAACATTCAACTTATTTGCGTTCGAGCAAGGCTAGCTTGTTCTTGGAATTGAGTCTTGGAAAGGGCCCAGAAGATGTTGTAGTGTGACATCTTCTCTAAACCTGAACCCATAGCCATGGAAACAATTTCAAAATTTTCGGTGCACATATTAAGCTGAAAAAAAAGTAAACGGATTTCGCTTGAGCAAAATTGACAGATATTACCGATAAATTCGTCAAGCGTTTCGACTTATGGAGCAACGTCTAAGGCTACTGAGCAAAACGCAGCCACCATCCGCAATGCCAACAAAAATACGACGGATCCGTCGCCTTTGTGTTAATATTGAGGACAACGGCTGCCGTCCTTGCCGTTGCTTGAAGTCAATGAATTCGCCATATTATCGGGACGAAAGCGTGTACTACAATCCTTGGGATTACGACAAAAGCAACCAAATGCAGCAGCACATGAACTCGGCAGTCTATGCCTATGCTGTGCACAATCTCTGCTCGCCTAATGCGGCAGCCGGTCCGAGCTCCGGCTCGAATTATGGCGGCACACGCCAGCCGGCCGGGGTAACCGTATGCAACAATTCCAGCCAGGAGGAGACCATTGCGGAGCTCAAATTTATGCTGGACACGCTGGAGCATCAGCAGCATATGACGGACATGGGCGCCTTCTACAGCTCCGCTGCCCAGTCAACGAATAGCTTGAGAAGCCAGCCCAGCTTTCACCCATGCGTGCACCCATTCTTCCACCCAAACTTTCAGCCAAGCCAGGAGCCAAGCCTGCAGCCAAGCAGCTGCTCGACAAACGCCTCACAGAATTCCGAGGGCAGCGCACAACATACTGTCCTGGATTACACCCAGCATTTGGGCGAGTCGTTTGCGGAAGAAGGAAAAGCGGAAGGAAAAGCGGAAGAAAAGGGGGCTACCGAGGATGTGCCTCCGCAAAGCGATCGAGATATGCAAATAAAAACGCTCACGGATCTGATGCGCCAGACAATGCGCAAGCTGGACAGCTACATGGCGCTGCAATCCGTGCAGCAGCAGCAGCAGCAGCTGAACCTGAACTCGTATCTGGATCTGCCACGGCTGACACAGTATATGGACTCGTCGCTGCCAATGACCCTGGTGAACAAGGCACGCGGCAAGCGGCTGGTAAAGGTCATGCCTGTGCAGCCGCTGGTCATAATGCCGGCACAAACCGCAACCGTTGCCCCACCAGCGCCAGCTGCTCCGGTCGAGCCGCCCGGCAAGCCCGATAGCACCAAATATCGTATGCGTGTTCGCAGAAAACGTCCGCCCAGCGCAAGACCCACAAGCAAAAGCCCGGCCGCCGAGAGCTGCCCGGCCAGCTCCCAAGTGGGTAAGTCTCCAATATAAACCCAACTTTGGGCTTTATCATTTAATGCCCGTTTTCTTTATTTTCCAGGGGCGCCTGGACAAAACATGCGCGATAGCAGCACCACCATGTGGTGTCCCAGGGATTGCTGCAAGCACTGCTGTGGCGTGGTTACGGAGAGCAGGACAAGATTACCCAAGCCGGAGCCAGCACCGGCTGCCCCGGTATCCATTCCCATACAGCTGTACACGATGGGGCCCGTGGGCATGTCTCCGCAGCCCAGCTCAATAGATACGAGCAGGTGTCCAAGATGCGCTGAGTGCGTGCCTCCACCGTTGCCCAAGAAGCCGCTACCAAAGCTGCAGCCGAGCAATCACGATTCGGACTATGACATTCGATACCTCGTGAATGCTGAAGTGGACCGAAACAGGGCTGGCAAGCTTAGCTACGCATATATAGAGGAGCAGGAGGAGGAGGAGGAACAGGAAGAAGAGGAGGAGCAGGAGCAGCAGCAGAAGCTGGCCCAACGCCTCCCTCGCAACCTGAAGCTGGAGCCAGAGACTGAGCTAGAGCCGGAGCCGGAGCCGGAGCAAAGTAGCTCGGATCACTGGTATAAAAACGCACGGCGTAGTTTGGCTCACTTGGAACAGCAGGAGAGCTACTTCTCCATGGAGCTGGAGCAGGAGCGGGAGCGGGAACGGCGAGTGGCGGCTTCGGGGTGCACCTGCAACAAGTTGCAGCAAACGGATTCCTGCAGCACCATGGACATCTCAACGGACAGCAGCATGACACCCACACGTTTCATAGCCACCACGGACAAGTCGGTGTCGACCAACGACATGCAACAGGAGCTGCAGGCTGCAAAGAGTCCGTCCGTCAAGATTGTGCGCATCTACAAGACGTCCTCCATGAAGTCCAGGCGCGGCAAGTCCTTGTCCAAAAATAAATCCAAGGTCAAGTTTGACAAGGCCCAAGCGAAGCTGCATAAGGTGGAGTCCAATGTGAATCCGTTCCTGGTGCCGCCGCACCAGCAGCTGCCCAAGTATCGCATACTCAAGTCCATGAGCGAGGCTTTACCCAATGGCGGGCGGCCGTGCGAAAGGAAACGCCGCTATACGGCGGAGCAGGAGGCCCGGTATCGGCGACTTATGGAGGAGGTCGAGAGCATAGGCGAGATGGAAAGAAATGTCAGCAACGAATTCAAATGCAATCCCATGGCCAGTAGCTCACGCTTGCGCTGCCATGGCGGCTCAGCTTCATCCGTTTATCCGACCGGCTGGACGCAGTGAGAAACACACACAGTAGGCATACGCAGCAGGCCATATTTGTATTCGAGTTAAGTATTTGAAATTTGAACAGGGGGAGATGGATACAAATTAACTGAGCAACTATGAATAGAAATGAGCCTCAAGTGAGTGAGACTGGTCGTGGTGTTTCGGGTCGTCCGGAGGGGGACGAGGCGAGCGAGCAATGGCCGGAGGCCAGCTCAAATCCAGCGATACGGCAGAGAGCATGTGTTTCCTGTTGCAAGAATTGCGTGGTGCATCGGCTTGATGTTGAAACTGGGCTCAGACCCGGCTCCGATCCTCAACGCGCAGCTGATCAATGGGACAGAACCGACTCTGAGCCTCAACATCAGGACAATTCATGGGATAGAAACTATCGCGAACCACAGCAAGCTAACACATATGAGCCCAAAAACACCAAACTCCTAGCTAATACGATAGATCATGACTATTTCGAGCGTCCATCCCGACGCAGCTCAACAGTCCAAAACTATGCCCAGCCGCAGGGTCAAGCTCACTATCCTCCTCCTCCGCCTCAACCGCAGCCGCCAACTGATGCTGGGTTTGGCACAAGACCAGCAGAAACTCAATCCGAGGACCCTCCAATCAGCAGTCAGCAGAGGCCCACCATACTGGTCATCGTGGTCAAGTAGGTAGAGCCCCAACTAATCTCGGCTGTCAACTTAACAAATAATGTATATTGTTAAGAATTTATATTTTCAGTCACTATTAATAACCGAGCCGAACAACTTATTTAATCTGTCCACTTATCCTCCATTCCCCTATTCCCCCAAATTTCAAAAAAAATTGTCTAGGTATCTTGGCATTCCAATGCCACCTTCTAGCCCTGAGGTTGGGGCAAAACTCTCAGTTGTTATTTAAGTAAACTTAATCTTATAAACTGGAGATAGGATAGAATAAGCTGAGTAGCTTGTCTGCGCGTAAATATGTCCCTTTGGACAGCTCTGAATACAGGATATTATCTAGTCGGACCCTTTCGACTAGAACCCTTGCTATTATTTCAATTGCAATTTGCTTTGCCCTATAGCTATTTGATGCATTCCCAATTTAGCCACAAAAATTCAGCTGGAGCCCCTTTAAATAATGGCTGTAATCCCGTCGCTTATCAAGCCGACTATCGGGATCCACCCATCTACCCAGACAGAAATAGCATCAACGAAATGAATCTGAATCGCGCTTATGGCCCTGCAGAGAATCAATACTATCCGAATGTCTAGTAAGTTTTAGCTAATAGATCATTAGCATCTGGTATTGCATTTGGCTTGCCAAGGATATATTTCGTAGACTTGGGTTGTTTTCACAGAGAGCTTTTATTCCGAAGAAGAAATAAAATAGGAAATCGATATTTTGCATGTTCAAAAAAATAAGAAGAAATTATCAAATCATCTCGCATTTCATGTGCAAGCTAAAATATGCATATACTCCTCTTGAAAACAACCCGACCACTGCGTTCTTATTACACTCTATTATCCATTATTCATTATTTATTATCTATTATTCATTATCCATTATTCATTATCTATTATTCATTATCCATTATTCATTATCCATTATTCATTATCTATTATTCATTATCTATTATTCATTATCTATTATTCATTATCTATTAATCATTATCCATTATTCATTATCCATTAATCGTTATCCACAGCGCAACATATCCAAACCAGGAACAGCGCGTCCAAATTGGGTAAGTCAAAGCCCTGCTGAAACAGACCAAGCCGCTTAGCTGAATTCGCATTTTTATAGACCATACGATGCGCCTGCCAGGTTCAACGATGATGATTGCTGCTGCAGTAGGTAAGTTGGAGAGCATCCTAAGCCACATCGTCTCAACGCTCACCTTGTTAGACCATACGGCCGAGCGCAGACGGGCTACGAGCAGCAAGTCCCAAATGGGTAAGTTCCACGAGGGATAAAGTCATGTTTAATACTTCTTCTATAATTCAGTAGAACAATGGGCCAAGGTAACAGGTGTAGCTTTGGGCAGCAAGCCAGAAATGGGTGAGTTTAATGGAAGACCGAGTCACGTTCAATATGTCATCTGTAAATCAATAGAACAATGGACCAAGGTCACAGGTGTAGCTTTGGGCAGCAAGTCAGAAATGGGTGAGTTTAATGGAAGGCCAAGTCAGGTTCCCTCTAATAGAAGTCGGGCTCAATACGTAATATATAATTCCATAGATTAAGGGACGGAAGTCGCAGGGACACCTATGAAGTGGAGCGGGATGCCAGACAACGTCACAAGGCCTATGCCAGCCAAGCATTGCAGTGTCGAGACCGCTGCCCAATAAACAATCAGAGATCAAATTCATTCTATAATGATATTGGATCAGGGCGTGGCACGGGAACGACCATTGGTCAGGGTGAACGCAGTTTTGAGTTTAGTGGCGGCAGGGAAGCATCCTTTACCAGCATAGCCGATCAAAGTGTAGCCGATCCGAGCGTAAACGATCAGAGCGTAATCGATCCGAGCGTAACCGATCGAAGCACAACCGAACGAAGCACAACCGAACGAAGCTTAACCGAACGAAGCTTAACCGAACGAAGCTTAACCGATCAGAGCGGCAGCGGCGAATGTGTCTGTGATTCAAGGTGTGACTGTGACTGTGAATGTGAGCTCCGTGATCTGGAGAATACGCTCGAGAGCCTCGTGCCCAATGAGGAGTGCTTATGCTATTTGGATCAAATGGAAAGGGACAAGAGAGCGAAAGTTAAGAAGAAAAAGCAGCGAAAACCAAAAGTCATTTACGATCGATTCGCAACTCCACCTTTTGTAATCGAGCCCAAGACCTTTTGCCTAGGCTGCCTAGGCTGCAACAGGTCCTGTTGCCATCCCTGCTGTGGTCGTTGCTGTACCTCCTGCTACCCCTGGTGTCAGTCAAGATGAGGAAAATACAAAGGGTTGCTCAGCTGATGTGTAACCCATGTGAAAACTGCTCGCATATGAAATTCAACCATAACACCACAAATAAAGTTATAGATCCTACCCCGAAACAAAATAGGAACGGAAAACTGTGTCAATACTTGTCAAAATATGGGGCTTTTTATTTATATAAATTGTTTTCTTAACACCTAGACGCACTGACAATGTAACTGAGCCTAAAGCTAAACCCACGGCAATTGGCTTCAAATGGCGGGATTACGCAAAAAGAGACGTACCACTAAACAGGCCCTGCTCCGGCGGGCTGTCATTAAGGCGGGTCGCATTGCGGACGACACTATATATAGGTCTGCGCTGTATGATGTGCCCCAAACTAGATCCAGTCCCCAGGCCAAGGCCATAACTGTTCTGCCTTCCTTTAACAAGGATGCGCAGATGGTGCATATCATGCAGCGCAGCCTATCTAACAACTCGGGCTCCAGCTGGGAGCCGAGGGGTGCGCAGCGAATATTAAGAATCAAGCCCAACAGGACTGAGGCTAAGCTACAACACCTTTTACTCGAAACGCCCTTCAGGACGGTTGAGCAACGCAAGGAGGCGGGCAATGTGGCAGTAAAGAAATTAAGCCCCAAGAAACCCAATACCAACGGTAAGACCTACGCAACAGAAGCCCCCTTCAAAGAGTAAACCTTGTCGTCTTACAGATAACAGATCAGGAGTTAGCTTGAAAGCGCTCGAGCCCTCGAAGGGCTCCAAGGGCTCACGAGCTAGCTCATTGGGCTATCCATCCAGTTGGAATTTGGACGTGCCCGGGGAGGACGAAATCACTACAGTGATTGCCAATGAGCTCAGCCTAAGCGATATAGTCAATTGCGAAGTACTCAATCGTACTGTCTACGATCACCGGCTGAACGCCCCGGTGACCCTACGTCGACCCACTAAAATTGACAATGCCGTGCAGTGTGTGCTGCCGCATACGACAAAGACCGCGACACCGCGACGTAAGAAAGCGGCCGGGGTCCAGACCCAAACAACTACCAAGCGTCGATTGTCAACCCCAAAGCCAATACAATTTAAGCTACCACGATTGCAAAGGATCAGGTCCAGAATGTTTCCGATTGGTAATAGGCGCAGCATTTCTCCGACGGGCATTATACGCATGGACCGGCTGCTGGGGATCACCCATAGAGGAATGCGGCCCCGTGTGCACAGTGGCAAAGCGGATTTACAGTCGGAGAGCGTGTTCGGCAATGTTGATAAGAATCCCAGATCCAAGCGGCGAACATCGCCAAGGTCGAGCTCGGGTGGCAATGCTGAGGAGCAAGGAACGAGAAAGTTCCAAACTGGCAAGGATCACAACTATGGCGGTTACACACCATCGGATTGCAGCTGCGAAACCAATAGCAATGAAAGCCTTGTGAAACAAAAAAAATTAACGGCAGCCCCTAAAGCATCCACCGAGCATTATAGTCGCATTGAGAAGATAAGTCAACCGCCTCCCGTAAAGGAACGTAGAAACCAAAAAAATGAAACCAGTTTTCTTGCGTGTGAGTGCGAGGACCAACCAGACAACCAATTCAAGACCCGTCAAGCCGCTTGCCTCAAGGTAAAGTGCCCCAATAATAATTGGGATTCAAGAATGACCAACGAACAAAGAATGAAAGAAGCAGGAAGCAAGGCGGGCACGTCGGGCACATCGGGCACATCGGGCCATGTGGGAAGTGCGCATTATTGTTACTGCAGTCAAAAGAAGTCCAGTGCTGGGCCTAAGAACGTGGTCTTCGAGAGTCAAGAGTCGACCGGAGACAATAACGACACGGAGCAGACACAAAACAGTTCCAGTGACCAAAGGTTTGCCCATCCGCAATCGGACACGAAACTGACTGCTGTCGCTAGCGGCCCGTGTCAGTGTCCCAAATGCTCCAATGCAGTGACACAGACGCTAAAAAGTGACCGAACGAGAGGACACCATGGACAAAATGGGGCAAAAACCAGAGAGAATTCTGAAAACAGTTCCGAGGAATGCATCTGCAAATGTGCGGAGTGCACCAGAAAGGGCACAGCGACTTGCAACTCGAAGGGAACAAGCGCTGTCTGCAACTGCAAATGTCCCGATTGCGGCAAGGCAAAATCCAAAAGTCGTCAACCATCTAACGGAGCCACACAAAGCTCAAGAGAAGGGAAAACTTCAAGTTCAGATCGAAGTGCAAAACAGAGCTCAAGGGAATCGAGAGTTCCGAAACCTGCCCGAGAAACAATGCACAGCTCCAGAGAGGCAAGGCCTTCAAGGCCTGAGAGGAGATCGACGCAGAGCTCAAGAGAAGCAAGAGCCCAAAGTCCTGTCCCAGGAGAGAACCCTCAAAGTACTGTCGCCCGCTCAACGCGAGTTAAATGCCAATGCCCAAGAGCCAAAACTCTACGAGCGCTGCGTGAATTCAACGAATATTGCATCTGCGCATGTTCCGGTTGCTCAAATAGAGAACAACAACCTACCATAGATGCTGACATGACTGCCAGAGAAAGGATGCACGATAGGTGCCCATGTGAATGTCATGGCTGCAGATTTGTTCGGAAGCCACGCAGTCCGAGGTCAAGCTCGTCAAGCCCTAGAAGTGACCAGGGTAGTCCAGCGAGAGACCCAATTAGCGGTTCCGCTGCACGGCAGCGGACTACTGCACAGCCGAGAGCTGCTTCCAGGAGACACCCAGATGAATCCCGTGCTTCCAGGCCGAATTACAATGCCCAGCACACTTCCACAAAGGGCATTGGCAAAAGGAATCATGACCAGAGGAATGAAAGTCCGTCTAGTGACAACTCTTCCAATGAATCGATCCACAAACCGTCTCGCAATAACTCCATTAAGGAAAGGACGCCAACTTCTTCCATAAGCTCAAACCAGGACAGCAAAGCGAAGGCCATCCCGATTAACAAGAAGGTACAATGCGACTGTAAGTGCCCCAACTGTGGCATTAGCATCAATGACTTCTCCCGGGATGAAAGAAACAAGACTACGGCGTATAAACGATCAGGTGATGAAACTAGTGGCCAAAGCGAAACGGAGCAGAGTCCAAATAAGTCGCTTAGTCAAACCCAGTCCAAGCAAGATGATGCGGCAAGGGTACCTAGGTCCAAGCAAGATGATGCGGCAAGGGTACCTAGGAACGAACAGGGTATGGGAGCCAATTTATATGGAAGGAAAAGGTATGGAGCCAACAAGAAAGAGAGCATGGAAGACACAGAAAAAAGAAAATGCGAAGAGGAATGCAAAATCTGTGAAACCATATTGGCTAAGAAAAAATGGAACGAAATGGAATTGAAAAACAAAAACGATATGGAGTCGAAAAACAAATACGATATGGAATCTAAAAACAAATACGATATGGAATGTGAAAACAAATGCGACATGGAAGCGATTAGCAAATACGATAAGGAATCGAAAAACAAATACGATATGGGATCTAAAAGCAAATACGATACGGGATCTAAAAGTAAATACGATATGGAAGCGAAAAGCAAATACGATACGGGATCTAAAAGCAAATACGATATGGATCGGGAACATAAAGACGATATGGAAGCGAAGACCAGGAACGATGTGAATTCGCTTCGGAGGCCACATTGCAATTTGGAGACGTGCAATAGAAAGTGTAACAAGTGTAAAATAATCCCGGCAAAAACGAAAATGGGCGATGCCATGGTTAACCTTGTTGTGGACGATAAATGCAATGTGAATCAAATTATTCAAATCTTGCAGGAGACAGTTTCACAGCTGGAGGGACAAAAGAAATTGCTCAGTCAATCCGTGGTGAATGCGGTTGTTACCCAAAATGCCAATATTAACAATGTTCAGAAGAATTATGCAAATGGCACTTGGACCTCCTTGAATCCCAACTATATGCCAGAAGCTTATTCCGCGTCAAATGGGTCACAACAGAAGCCATATAGGTGCGTCCAGCGCCAGAACTGTCCATGCTATATGTCGGACTCTCAGGATCAGGAGCAACAATATAAACAGACGGCCTATGACACATATCCAGAATACAATCCATTCCAACAGCGAAATGGTCAGGTGGAAGGCGGTCCCCAAGCGTTGCGTAGAAACGGAAATCATATTGTTTACGTTGACCAATCCAGCCTTGAGTATCAGCCAACAGAGGAGTATTGTTACTGTTCGCCTGATCAAGATCATGATACGTTTATGGCTATGGATCCAAATGCTCGCAATCCAAATAGTCTTCGCAGTCGCAGCGGCAGCGCATATCCCTTGAAGAATAACGCCAAAACGCGTGAAATTCTGCAAAACATCAAGCCTACGAAATCGTTTATAGATATGTTTCATATGGCCATGGCTTTAAAAGGAAACAAAAGCTTCTTCCACAATCCTAATCCACATGCTTCCTTCTACAGTCAAATGTCCAAAGACTATCCACAGTATGCGAGCAACATCTTAATTGCTGCTAAAAGGGAGCAAGCACCTGGCAAGCAGCTCGGTAGAGATCCGCGATTTTATGCACACAATGCAACATCTATGGAACATATCAGGAAACACTCTCCAGAACAAACAAGTCCGAAATATCCTACGAGCAAAATTCCAAAGCAAACTCTTAAATTTTCTTCCCATATAGGAATAAGCGACAGAAGAAATAGTCCGCTACGACTGCAGGAACAATCGGAGCAGGAACAGAGACACCGAAGACAGGAAAGAGATGAGTTTCATTTTTTTCGAAAAGATAACAACGACATTTTAGAACAACATAATCGAGAAGATCTAGCCCGACTACAACCAATTTTGTGCGCTGAAATCCATGATAAATCTAAAAATCCATATTTTAGCCGAGGACAACAAGCTCAGCGAGATTTATGCCGAAAACACTCTGATTCGGAATACACTGAAGTACCTGATAAAAGTCCGTGTGAAGCACAAGTCCCAAAGCTAATAAAAGATAACCCATTTCTTCAGAAAATGGAAAATTGTTGTATTGAGCCGCCGTGTGAATTCCGAAAACGTCAACATCAAGATTTATATTCTTCTCGTTTGCATTTCTGTCGAAAACATCCCAAAACTTCCAAGGTGTCAATCCACAGAAAAAGATGTTTCGACAAAGAGTTTAAATATTGCAGTGAATTTTGTTGCATGGAAAAACCCAACAGACGCGATCTACACAAAATGCATCCGGCCGTGTCTGTCTACGGGCATTCGAAATCGCAAAGTAGCTTCGCTCTTGGTGGATGTAGGCATAGAAAAAAACTAGGATCTATGCACAGCCGGAAGATAAGTTTTCCAAAATTGGAAGCTTTCGCATCCAAACACATTGAGTCCAAGCGCTCGCAAACATCCGTTGTCGATGCCTTCCGTAAAAAATTACAGGATTTAAAAGAAAATGCTCTGCAAGAGAAGAACTCAAATATTTGCTGCAATTGCGAAAATGCTCTACAAAAATATGAACCAACATATAAAGTGGATCTATTCGGAAACAGTTTAGATCAATCGAAATCGATACCGTCTAAATTAAGATTCGGCTTATATGATTGCAAATGTCCCGAAACGCTAAATATAGAGCTCCCGACCGAGTTAGGAGCAAAGAAATCGGAATCAAAGAGCGATCAGTCATTTTCACAAAAACCAAATGGCGAGAGGAAAGTCAAAGAAGGACCAGATCTTTCGGAATCGAAGAAATCGGAAAAGAAAGGCATTCTATATGCGAAGAGAAGACAAACTGGGGAAAAGAGAGAAACTGAAGAATCAGAACATTTAGAAACAAGAAACAGCCTGTTTCCGATCAGAAAACGGGCAGGTGAAAAGGCAGAAACCGAATTTTCAGATCATTTGGCATCAAAGAGATCCAGATCAAGAACCAGCTTATTACCGACCAGAAGACGGGCGGGGGAAAGGAGAGAAAGCGAAAAATCATTTCTTTTAGCATCGAAGACTCAGTCAAGAGACACCCTACTTCTGGCCAGAAGGTGGGCAGGTGAAAAGGGAGGAAGAGAAGAGTCAGATCATTTTGAAAGAAATCAATCTCGAATCTCTATTGGTAAACGGCGAATAAGTGAAAAGAGAGCGAAAGAGATTTCGTACATTGAGGAGAGCAAAAACTCCAATTCAATATCGTTCGGTGTATATTCTTACCTAGACAAAACAAAAAGGGGAAGAAAAGTACCTGTGGAAATTCCAGAAATAAATCTTGCCAATCATGCTGAGCTAGAGTCCACACAAAGCCCGAAATTGCAAGGTCTGCTCGCCCTCGGGAATAGAACAAAAAAGGACAGGAAGCCTGTACCGATACCCCCTGAAAAGCCAGTGAAAAAAGTTGTATCCATATCAAGTGGAATTTCTAGTTTCAAGCGTCGCAAGTCGCGTCGCAATTCTCAAAAAGAACAAAGCGATTGCGATGATGTTAAGGTCCTCTACGATTCAAGCTATAAATTTTCCAAGCACAGTTACGGAGACGCTGATTCAAACGATGACTGCGAAACAGAATTAAAGAGACATGCCTTGTTCAAATCGCAGCCAAGCTCAAGTCAAAATAATTTCTTCTGCATGTTGAAAGCTCGGGATAAATATATGGGATGCCACGAATATTCAAATTAATTGGCAAACTGCGCATTAAAGCAGCATCAAAATTTTAGGAATACGTTATTTCAGTAAATAAAAAACAAGGTGACAACAAACAATTGTTGATGGCTTTTTAACACTTGTCAACACTTACCGAAACACTATACCGAAAACACCCTGTGGCGATAGTATGTGGCGGTCATTCGATTAAATGTTATCGATAGGTCTGAACAACATCAACAATTGGGCCTCGTTTTAATTGTTGTAAAATGTTAAATTTTTTAAATAAAACACGACAATTGCTCTATCCGAATGTGCGCAGTCTGTCGCATACACTCACAGCCTGCCAGAGCAATGTGACCGCTGAGTCCACAACGGCGGCAAGCAATAACGCGGTCGTCACCAAGCCGGCGCTAATATTGCCACAGAACTATGCCGAATACGCGCCCGTGAATCGAAATACTGCACGGCAGGCGTGGATTGAAAATGTTGATGCGGTGGCAGAGCGTAAAGTGGGGCTTATGGAACTGCATCCAGATGTGTTTGCCGCGCAGCCGCGCGTTGACATCATTCAGGAGAACATCGAGTGGCAGCGCAAATATCGTTATGTAAGCATGGCACATACCAAGACACGCGCCGAAGTGCGCGGCGGCGGTCGCAAGCCTTGGCCGCAAAAGGGCATGGGCCGTGCTCGACACGGCTCCATACGATCACCGCTGTTCAAGGGCGGCGGCGTCGTACACGGCCCGCGATCCCCAACCAGCCACTTCTATATGCTGCCCTTCTACAAGCGGGTGCTGGGCCTCACATCGACGCTGAGCGTTAAACTGGCGCAGGACGATTTGCACATCATTGAGAACGTTGAGATACCAACACGTGATGCACAGTTCATTAAGGATCTGATCCAAGAGCGAAACTGGGGACCATCAGTGCTGATTATTGACAAGTAGGTTGGCGGCTTTAAATTTGTTTCTTCAAGTGTTTTATTGAAGCAATTTCTTGCAGGCAAGATATCTTTCCGGAAAACATTTGTTACGCTACCGACACACTGGGCTATGTGAATCTGATGCCCGCCTTCGGTTTGAATGTCTACTCCATGCTGAAGCATGACACCTTGGTGCTGACTGTTGATGCCGTCAAGCATTTGGAAGAGCGTCTGCTTTTCCAGTTGCATCGCAATGATGCGGCCAGCAAAGGCTCCAAATTCAAGCTGGATCAAGTTTAAATATAAGTTTTTTTTTTTTGTTTTATTGTATACACTGCTCCAAATGCAATTTATATCCAGTTTGATGACTATTGTTTAACTTGTTGTGCTGCCTGCGAGCTACCTCTAAACACTGTGTGCAGTGGATCTTGGTCCTTCTCTGATATCAACACTTCGCATGTGCCCTGCAAGCGCTTCTCTAGTATGGGCTTAAATTCGCGCAAAAAGCCACGTTCCGAGTTACTGTGGTTACACAGCAGCACCGTGGTGCCATTGTGATTAAAGTCTAGCAATTCGTGATGTGACATCTCGCCAGTTATCACAAGATCCGCCTGCACGCCTTTTAACAATGAGCCTCCGGAGCCGGCGCAAATGCCGACAGTCTTCACAAAAGTCTTCGAATGATGCCCGACGGCAAAGGCCACGTGCACGCTATTCTCAATGTGGTCCTGTAGAGCGTGCACCAGGTGCGAAATTGGCATGCTGGTCTCTATCAAACGTCCCGAACCAGTGCCCGGTTCCGCACCTGGTTCTGGAATCAATGGCTTTATGCCCTGAATGTCTACGGCCTTGGCCAGCCAATCGTTCACCCCACCCGGCACTTTGTCCCAGGCAGTGTGCGGCGAATACAGTGCCACAGAGTTAACTAAACACGTTGCCACAATTCGTTCCTTCCAGTTGGCCATGGTGATGCGTGTGAGCGCCTTGAAAATTGGCGGGTGGTAGCTAATAATCAGATCCGCCTTCTTTTCTAGAGCTTCGCTCATCACCGGCTCGGTAAGATCATTGGTCAGCAGTATTCGCTCAATTTGTTTCTGTAAATTCTCCTTTTGTATAACGAAGAATATTTAAATTGTATAGTTTTAATGCATACATCTTTACTTGGCTCGATCAACAGGCCCACGTTGTCCCATTTCTCGGCCAGGGCTGTGGGCGCAAAGCTTTCCAGCTGTTTGACCACTTGGTCAAGTTTCTGTCCGCATAAGGTTCCCATGCTCCTTCTCACACTGACCACGCAACGTAACATTCAAAACTAAACTTATATGTTTATTATTAACACATTAATTTCATCTGAAGTTGCATTTGTTTTGACATTTAGTGCTGGACAACGTCTGTGGAAGTTTCGTCTGCATTTCCCAGCACAGCTTGATTCAGCGCGTGTTTGAATAATTATATATTACACGTGATTACAAATCAGCAAAAATTACACGATTTTTGGCTTTATTTAAATGTAATACAGCTTTTATTATAGTCTAGCTGGGGCAATATAGTCCATTTGTGAGAGAGAGAAAGAAAAAAGGAGACAAACAGAGAACAAAATTAGGGAGATAAACGGGAAATAGAATAAGAGAGAAAATAATAGACAGAGTACAGAGAAAAATAGAGGGCAAGACGGAAAGAGAGAGAAAATATAGAGATTAAGAGACAGAGAGACAGAGAAGAGAGCGAAATACATGCAAAAACAAAACCTTAAAAAGAGCTTGGAGAGAAAGGGAGAGAAAGTGATAGGCAGAAAACAGGGAAAACAGAGAGAAAGAGAGAGGAGAGCGAGAGAAAACTAAAAATAACGTTGAAGAGAGTGAGAGAGATATAGAGAGCGAGAGAAAAGTAAGAAAAAATCTTTAAAGAGAACGCGGAGAGTAAGGAAAAAATAGAGATCAGGAGGGAAAAAGGAGAGCGAGAGAAAACTAGGAAAAAACCTTAGAGGGAGAGAAAGCAGAACAAAGGAACAAGAGAGAGAGAAAAAACTACGAAAAATCCTTGAAGAGACAGAGAGAGAGAAACAGATAGAGAAGGAGAGAGAAAAAGGGGAGAGAAATGTAAAAAAAAAATTAAAGAAGGCGAGAGAAAAATATGAAAAAACCTTGAAGAGAGAGCGAGAGAATATTGAAAAAATACAGAGTAAGAAAGAGCGCGAGAGAAAAAAGGAAAACCTTAAAGAGAGAGCGAGAGAATAACGGAGAGAAAGTATTAGACAAAGTGAAATAATAAAAATTTAGAGAGAGAGAGTTAGGGAGTGAAAGAGAATGTGATACAGAGTAAGAGAAAGAGAGAGAGAGAGTGACAAAGCACGAAAAGGGTAGTTGAAATAAAGAGCGTTAATGAAAAATGAGTAAAAGACATTGAGAGGTAAGCGAGATTAAGAGCGAGAAACCTAGAGAGAGCGTAGGTCAGCAATATTTACCAAAGTGAGAGAGGGAGAGAGAGAGAGCGAGAAAGCATGATTCAAAACAATATACGATAGAGAAAACGTTTATATAAGACAGTAAGACAATGTTAATCACAGAGGCCTAATGGGAAAGAGGACGTAAGAGAGAGTGTAAATGAACATAAGAGACGCAAATTTGTAAAGAGAAGATGAGAAAGTATTGGATTGGGAGCATAAGAAAGAAATATCAATTTCGCGTCAGAAACCGAGAGGAGCAACAGAAAGATAATGTAAGAAAGTGAGAGTCATCGTGAGAAGCGAGAGATAAAGAGCGAGAGAGTGAAAGAGAGAGAAAGAGGGCGAGAGAGAGAAAAGTTAGAAATAAAATAGAAGGGAGTGTGTGACGCGACATTTAAAATGTAAGAAAAATAGAGTACTAATGGTCCATGACGGTTAGACGTTAATTCTTTTCTAAATGTTGAATTAATCATTTAAAAATAACGACCGCCCCCCTCTGCGCTTCTCAAAAATTCAAGTAGGGTCTGCCCATTTGCATGTAATTTCAGTGATTTTTCTTGTGTGTGATTAACAGTGGCTACAAACTGAAAGTGTAATGTAAATAAAAATTTCTGCTGTAACTATTTAAACTTAACAGTCGCCCTCCTCGGCGATTCTCAAAAATTAAAGTAGGGTCTGCCCATTTGCATGAAATTTCAGTGTTTTTTTTTTCGTGTGCTATTAACAGTGGAAACTATATTGTGAATTAAAAATGTGGTAGTCACAATTTAAGCAAAACAGCCGCCCTTCTCTGCAATTCTCAACAATTATAGTTAAGCGTACATTTGTATAAAGTTTCTGTGATATTTTTATACTTAATTAACAGAGTCTACAAACTGAAGTGCAGTGTGAATTAAAAGTATTATACTAATTAACGAAGCTTAATGGCCGCCCTGCTATGCGATTCTTAGGAACGAAATTCAGGCATGCATATACTTTAGCAGTAATATAGCAGAATGAAAAACTGGTGAGTAGAAAATTTACAACATTAAATATTTTAATAGCAGCTTACCTCAAGTTATATATGATTTAAAATGTAAGTTGAGCCGAAATTGATTGTGTAATTCCCGCCTACTTCCGACAGATACAAAGTTGACCCGCGTCTATTTAATTGCCAAAGCTCAACGTAAACGATGCAGGCCAAGTACGTCACATTTGTAAAGCACACTGCGTTGCTGTAAATGTTTTTCAAACAAATATTGAGGTCGATAGTCCCGAAACCCCTAAGAAAGTTTATTTAAACATTTTAGCTAGCCCCTATTATTTTTTATTTAATACCAATCTCTTAATGTGCACACAGATATTAGCGGGAATTTCCCCAGACCGAATTTATATCTTCTCTCTTTTCCAGCAATCTAAGCAGTTAGAAAATTAAAGCTCCCGTATAAGTTTAATTATCGACATCACTTAATATATAAACACCCCCAAATATATATTTTACGCGTGGTAATTTCAAAAATGGGTTCTTAGTATTGCCAAATCAATTTATATGCATACATATATAGTATATGCATGTATATCCAAATTATATTAAATTCCAGGTACTTGGGTTTTGCAAGACTTTCTTACTTCCGATCCCGCATTCCCCGAGGCTGATTTGAAGCACTTAAGTGACGGTTTAAAATTTTTGTGAACTTGCAACTTATTGATGAAAATCCCAAATGACGAATAACAAAGCAGATAAGAAAGAAGCAAACAGCGAAGCAAACAAGAATAGCCCCAAGTGATTTTAGACAGCGTGTAAATCACACGCTCGGCCCGCCAGAGATCGATGTCCTTTGCATTCCAGCTGTGTGACCGTATTTTCCCAAAAATTATTAGTAATACAAGACTAAACATATTCATCTCATACATATTTCTTCTGTGTATACAATTGCTTGCCTTTGCCGATTCATTCGTTCCAGGAGTTGTTTGCTGACTTCTGCTGCAACAGCTGTCAATTTGTGTTCCTTTTACTGCTGCAACAGCTGCTGCCATTTTTGGTATATTCTCTGCTTGCATCTTCGTCCAGGCGTCGCGCAATTCATTCGAGTTTCGGACACGAAGCGTTGCACACGTTCTACGACGCAAAGAAAATTCTAACTTATGGTATTGTTGTTGTTTTTTTAAATAACTGGTATTGTTGTTGTTGCAATTGTTGCTGCTGCTGTTAAGTGCTTCCGCATTTAAACTTGAGCTTAAGTCGACGACGTTGCGCGCCTTATGGCGAAAGCTGTTTACGAATTGATCTGGCAACGCTGCTTGGTTTCCCCCACCTACCGAAGCTTTGCTGTAAATATTCACAGAGCAAAGCTAAATTTAAGCAGCTTTAACACAACATTTTTAGTGTTATTTTCAACGTGAAGAAGACGAGACGTGTGAACAAATAAGCGGAGCGCAGTTTAATTAACTACAAGTTAAAGCGAAACGCGTACATAAAAGTGGAACAGCATGCAAACCAAATTACAAATATAGACAAATCGAAGAGGTGTGTGTTAGTGATAAAGCATAATAATTGTAAAACGATAAAAACGTTATCAAACCTTTAGGGAAATATATGAAAAAAACGAAAATAAAACAAACAAAAGAGTAAAACTTATAATTTGTGTGCATTAAACACAAAACTAGCAGCAGAAGCTGTTTAGCAGCGTGTGGCTGTGACTGTTTGCGTAGCTGTGTGTGTGTGTGTGAAACGAAGACAGGTGTACAAGTGGAATATAAAGCAGGCAACTTACAATATATATATATATATAAACTTCCTTTGCAAGTGGATGTATTAATCGCAATATTCCCCAATGAGCAACCGAAATATGTATATTTGTTGTTACTAATCATAACTTCGACATGCGCTAATCTCAACATTGCGCTGTTATTGCGTTTCCACTTGTGTTGCGCACACTATATTCGTTTCACTCGCACACACGACAGCTAAGGCGACTCCTAGAGCGACGCTTAAAGCGCAGTTACGCGAGCTCCCAATATACATACATATATGTATGCGTTAACGAGTGTATGTGTGTGTGTGTATGTTTGAGAAGCTTGCGAGTTGGGCCAAAGCTTTAAAGCAAAGTTCAGCGTGTGAATTTCCATTTATATATTAAAGAAATTTTGCAGAATCAACGACAAGCAACAGTTGTGTGCTTACAGAAAAGAAAAGAACGAGACGTAGGCAATACATTTGCGCGGCATTAAAAGGCAGCAGCAATCAGAAGTAGAAGAAGAGTAACTTTATCGAAATAAAATAAAAAGAGGCCAGCAGCAGGCAACTAGCTCAAAATGTGGAACCAAACGGCAACAGCAGCAACAAGTGATAATAACAAGGCAAAGGAAACGGTGGAGGATTGTAGCTGTGCGGGTGGTAGCGTTGCCAGCACTGCCACAGCTGCCAGTGTTGAGCAGCAGCAAAAAGCGGCAATTGAAGCTAACAGTAAACAGGCAAAATTAGCAACAACAACAGCAACATTTGGCGGCAAAAGCAGCGAGCAACAGCAGCAGCAACAACAGCAACAACAACAAAGCAGCGACGCCGCCATTAACAAGCACAAAGAATTTGCAGCACAAAGCGAAACAAGTGATTCTGGTTTCATCTCCGGCCCGCAATCAACTCAAATATTTAGCGAAGAACTAAGCGACGACGAAACGCAACAGCAACAGCAGCAACAACAACAACAACAACAGCAGCAGGACAAGGGCCAGGAGCAGCAGCAGCCAGACAAACAACAAGCGGTGCTCGATTCGGGCATCATCGACGAGCTCGACGAGGAGGAGGAGGAGGAGGCGGTGGTGGCGGAGAAGGAGGAGGAGAAGACGACAAATCAAACGGCTGAAGAAGCTGGCATCGAGCAGCCGGCCGTCGAGCAAATGCGCTTCAAACACAATGTCGATACGGGCATACCCCAATGGACCGTACAGTCGAGCCTCGCTAGCGGCGCCAGTGGCATGAACAATCTCAACAACAACAACAGCTCCGCTGGACGAAGAAGCGCCCCACAAAACAGCTGTGCAACAACAACCACAACAACAACATCAGCAACAAATGCAGCTGGAAATACTGCAAACTCAGCTGCAACTGCCCCATTGAGCAGCAGCAACAACATCAACATCATGAACGCCTGGGAGCAATTCTATCAACAGAACGACGACGGCGACACGTGAGTAACACTCAAGTATTTCCGTTTAGAATTTCCCCAAAATAAAAGTAACAAAGAAACCCGGGGGAGTATACGACTTGGAGTTAACCTGTAGCAAACGGACAGTGTTGATTAAAATGCTTAGGCATGGCTGTACCCAATTTAAGTGTTGTAAACGATTTTTTACAGTGTTTGTATAGACTTTATAGACTGGTTAGAAAGGCCAAGAAAAAGAAAAGGTACTTATATAATTGAAGAAATTGACTTCACTTTTAACCTACGATCTAAGTAGGGGAGAACTATATAGAGTTCGACTTCTTCAGGTTATATATGGATCATTATCATTCACTCATTGATGATCTTTTATATGTTATTCAAATATAGTTTGTTTATAGCAAAAGCATTTTCACTTTTAGCAACTCTTGACAGTATCAGATATTCAAGTTTAACTAAAGACTATCTGCCCACAGCTTATACCGTTCCTTTTGAGATATGCCATTCAAGTATCTATTGTCTACAGGGTATTTAAAGATGAAACATTTTCGCAAAAATTTGACCACCAACTGTGGGGGATACTTTCATGAATCACAAAAACACAAGACAATGCGACGACGGCGACTTCAGACCGCGACGACACATGTTAGTCAGGCACTCAGGGGTTTTCCTGGTATGTCAACTACCTGAACACTCACACACACACACACACGTGCAAAGGCATAGAAAACAGGTTTTTGGGTTGGGTTTTTACAGGCAAACGATCAGCAACAAGTGTGGGTTGTGTTCAGGTAAAACATTACAGTTAGCTCATTACTGAAACCTGGCTTTGCTTTCTCTCCCTCCTTTACAGACCACTGCACTTGGCCTGCATATCGGGCTACGTGGACGTGGTGGCCGCTCTGATACGCATGGCACCACATCCGTGCCTGCTTAACATCCAGAACGATGTGGCACAGACCCCACTGCATCTGGCCGCACTCACGGCGCAGCCGACGATTCTGCGCATGCTTCTATTGGCCGGCGCCGAGGTGAGTGGCTCACACGACGCACCTCCAATCTACACGCCTAACAATCCATCTATTTATCTGTCTTTATCCATTTCAATCAATCCATCAATCGTGTAGCCCACGGTACGTGATCGTCATGGCAACACGGCGCTGCACTTGTCCTGCATTGCCGGCGAGAAGCAGTGCGTGCGCGCCCTCACAGAGAAGTTTGGCGCCTCGGAGATACACGAGGCGCATCGCCAGTATGGACATCGTTCCAATGACAAGGCTGTCAGTTCCCTGAGCTATGCCCACCTGCCTGCCGATCTGGAGATACGCAACTACGATGGTGAGTTCAATTTGTAATCTATTCACATACATATATCAAACTATTTGACCCATAAAAGGCTAAATTTGTGGTCTCTAGTAATTTGTATTCTATATATATACATATATCAAACTATTTGACCCATAAAAGGCTACATTTGTGGTCTCCAGGAAGGCATTTCGATTTTCTTTTAATCGGCCTCGAAATCATTTTTAAAGGTCTATTAAAAATATATAAAAATATATACGAGCAAAAATGTATGAATTTGCTACTTTTCCATTTTCAATCGATCGTCTCCAAACTCAGTTTAATTTCATTCAAGACGCATTTCACCGTTTCCGGCAAATCCACGCCACTTGCTGAAAACGGGAGCTCAGCGGGTTTTTTTTTATTTTTCCCTCGGGCAGAAAACGGATGTAAAAATTATATCTGAAATCTAAAGAAACCCGGCTAGGCCCAGTAATACCCGATAGTTTCCTATAGAAAAGTGTTTCCCAGCTATAAAAGCTTAATTACTGATCGAAATTAATTTTGAAATTACTGAAACTGATTTCGGTAATTTAAAAAAATGCCTTTCGTTTTACGTGCAATGCAGAAAATGTATTCAGGAATATCTACATCTATCTAGACTATATAGCATAATATTCTTGGCAATAGTGCCCAAAATATTGTTGGCAAATATTAAAAGAATTTGATTTGTTGCCAAAGGCGAATGGCAAAAGACATATAGCATATAGTTTTATATATTCTAGCCGATGTCCCGCCATCGGCTAGCCGCAGTGCGAGACATTGTCTGCGCTACTCAACATTATTTATATATATAGGATAGAGTATAGATACATTCACAATATGTGTGAATGCCAAAAATACATTGGCCTCCGCACATTTTTCGCCTGAAAATAAATTTCTCATTCGGTTCTACGTTTTGCTATTGCTTTACCCATACAAACACAATATAAACATCCATGTTTATATATAAACAAAGGCGATTTTCTGTTTGACGTCAGCAGAGAATGGCATTGTTTATAATTTGTGCCTACGATTTTGAGTCTGAAATTGTGCAAATCTCTAGCTTCAAGGAAACAACAACAACAAGAACAACAAATGGTATTTCATTTGATTTCCAGCTCATTTCATTTGCTTCTCACACACCCAGCCCAGAAAGCTCAGATACTTTTACGATTATGTATCTGACGGCAGGCGCGGCCTTATTTCCTTGATTGTTATTATTGATTTATTTGTATACAAATGACAACAGGTGTGCGAGGTGGGGACAAATGGGTGTGAGGGCTACCACAGTTTTTGCTCGCAGCTCACGAAATATCTAGTTTCCTTTGTCGTTATACAACACTCAAAATAGAATAGCCTAACAAACTGGAAGACGTTAAATGTAGTACAGTAATTGCAACACTTTGATACTAGACCTTATTTTCCTTGGTATCGAAAAATGTAGCCGTTATACAACACTCAAAATAGAATAGCCTAAAAAACTAGCAGTTAAATTTAGTACAGTAATTGGAACACTTTAATAGTAGACCTTATTTAAATTTGCAATAGTTTCTAACTTCTGGAAAGCCTTTTCTAACTCTATATTCCATAATTGGTTAAAAAAATTTAATTTCAATTTCCGGACATTTTTTAATATTTAAACTTCTAATTTCGGAAAAGAACACTCTAAAACAATCTTAGACAATCTTTTCTTTAAAGAAAAAATAACTGCAAATGGCAAACGTTTTACTTTGGGAATTACTACTGTACCATGAACATACAAGAGTTCATCTAGATAGCCCACAACATCCCATTGTTATGCATGCAAAAAGTTTCCCATTTCGAAAAATCTCACGAAAAAAAAAACCAAATCTAAACCGGAAGAAAGTAAAAGTCGTCATAAGTAGTATATAAACAGACTTATTGTTCGGGCACAAAAGTTGAAGCTTGTGCAACTGTCGACACAAAAAGGTTAATAAACTTGACAGCGGCTCCATTTTATGGCCATATACCACACACACACACACACACGCTCACGGGGGTATTTACTTTAACCTTTCGCTTGTTTAATCGATTATTATTTTTATACATTTTTTTTGTTGGACTTTGTATAACCTTGCTAAAAATACAACAATAAAAGTCCATCGGTTCCTAAACATATGGTGAACAAACATTTGGCAGCTACTTTTAACCAGACCAAACCGGTCCAACATGCCTCACACAGACAACATGAACATGAGGAACAGCTGCTGACCGAACAGCCACACACACTCATTTGCCTACAAGTGTGTGTGTGTATGTGTGTGTAGTAGTAGTAGTGGTAATCTACTTATGCGCTCAGCAAAGCAGACATTACACATAAAACTATTCGGTTTTGGGTTTATGTATATATCTTTTGGCCGGCTAGATCTATGCAGACAGAGCCGCCAAAAAAATATTACTGAAAAAAAAATCAAAAGAAAAACCCGCACAACGACTCACAGATGCCCTTTCTTAGAAGCCATGGGGCAATTTTGCAATATTAAAAACCTGCTAGAAACTTAATCTTAGCCAATTCACGTTGAGTGCTTGGCTTCTTAATAATAATATTTCCTTTTAATCAAATTTTCTTTATATAAAAAATGTATATATATATTCACAATATATTGCGCCAAAATATCTTATTCAATGTGAAAGTTATTCTAATCACTTTTTTTTTTAATCGTATCCACACAAACCTAAACAAATTTCCATAGAAATTTGCTATCAAAATTTGTCAAGCACCGTTCCAATCAAATTTACCCGTCAGACACTCTGACGTCTGCCAAAGTTAGGCTACCCAGAGCTATTCGGGAAAGAGTATCGAAGAGCAAGCGAAACGATGACACGAGCACGACGACGGCTTTTTCTTTCAAATTTTTGGGTTTTCCCATGCACAAAAGGCAGACACATTAGCTTATATAGTATGCACATATATATATGTGTGTATATATTTTTAAAGCGATTTCAAATGTCTACTCGCTGCCAGATGTTATAAAATCATATTCAATTGGGTTCGCACAAAAGTCACAAGACTTTCTTGTTCAATTGACGTCAAAGTTTGAATGAAATGTTTTTAATCCTGAATGAAGCAAACAAAACAGCAGCTATAATAATCAAATCAAGAGGCGTTGAAAGTAATTTCTTAGTATTCCGCTGCAGTAAACTGAATACAAAACACAACTAAAAGACCCGCTGAAAACAAATTCGTCATAATGTTTTGCAGAGGAAAACAGCAGGGAAACTTAAGTCTAATAAACATAAACAATTTCATTTTTATAAGTAGAAAATAAACGGGATTCCCTTACAGATAAGAAAGAAAATAGGGTGAATCGCAGTTAACATAAGTTAGTTAACATATTTCTGTTAACATATGTTTAGCGCAGTCAACTTTACATAAACATGCAGGTTATTTTCTTTGCATAAAGGTTCTTATTTGCTATGTACATGACATTAACGATAATTTGTTCGTCTTCATCTTTTAGCTGTTAAGCTAAATTAAAAGTTTTTTCAATATCTTTGCTCTGTTAGTTAACATATTTGGCATTTATTTAATCTGTTATTATTAGCTCTGAAACTTGTCTAAATTTAATGTGCCATTTTCAGCATGTCTTTCGAATTTTAATGCCTTCTTTTAGCATTTGCTTAAATTAAATGCATATCATTTGCTGGCTTTGTCGAGACAGAAAATGTGGAAAATGTTACGAAAATAGCAGAATTCCTTTTCAGCGATCCTCTGGCATTTCGCCAAGATTTAAAAAAGCATAAAGTAAATATGTCGGAAATTAGCAAAGAAAATATTGTATAATTATGCACAAGTTCTTTCTGGCAACATCTTGTATGCGTAATACATAATTCAAAAGACAATTTGTAAAGCCAGTTCAAAAGGTTATCAAAAAAAAAACCAACTTATCAGCAATTGGATTCTGTTTACATTTGTAAATATGTAGCATAGTGTAAAACTTAGTTACATACATACATGTGTATTTTCTTTTCTTTAGCCTTTTGGAAATTCCCAGCTATTTCTATAATATCGTCCGAATTACTTGCGATAATCGCTTCGGCACGGCCGAGGTTATTGTAACACATTTATATAAATACACAGGTGTATATATGTATATATATATTCATTTGAGCTTCATTCACGCACACACTCACAGCTACCTGTGCTCCATGAGTATATAAATAATAGCACGCAAGCGCCTTTTATAAATAGAATTTCCGAGTTCCTTTTGCCAAGAGGTCAAAACGTTTTTATTGGCTTTCCTATAATATACATGCCCAATTTAGGGGCCGTACGCAAGGCAAACTTCTTATACCCTAAACCTGTTACAAATGGGTAAAAAGGGTATGACGTTTTTGTCCAAATGTATGTAACAGGCAGAAGGAAGCATCTCCGAGCCCATAAAATATATATTTGATTATATTTTGGAATTTAAGAAATTTATATGGGATTTAGATTTGGGCTAAAAACTAATGAGCTTCAGCCAAGCATTACTTGAGCTCTATAAAAACTCGACACTGTTATCTGTCTTTACCTCAATATATATTCAATTATGTCTTTCGACACTTAAAAGATTTCTGCAATATGTGCCGTAAGGTTCTTCCTCTTCATCCCACTCGTTTTGGCTTATAAAAGCAATCTTATCGTGCTAGTCTACAAGCCGAAACGTCATTGACGTCAGCTACTCGAGACACATTAAGGGAAATTCAGAACAATAAACCGATTGAGGCTCATTTGCAGCACATATGGCGCATCTGTGAATCTGTGAATATGTTATAAATGTGTTGCAGGGGAAAATCTAAAGAAGTTTCCAAATGGCAATGATAGATAGATAGCATTGGGCATTCCGTGCTTCCCCACTTGGTAACTGTGTGATAAGCCAAATCCCACATCCGATGTGTACCGAATGCTACCTTGAAATACGAATTTTAGTCTGATGGTCGCCAAGCTGCGTTATCAGCTATAAAAAAAACCCCATTGGTGGTCGTTTATTATTGCTATGACGGCGATTATCTTACATATGCCAAGTACATAACTTGAGCGGTCCAATAATGTTATCGGAATGATAACTGCTATCAGCGGTTTTCCCGCTAACAGCTTTTTATATACCCTATCCCAATGGTATGCAAGCACATTGTCATCAATTGTGTAATCTGTGCCAGAGATCACAAATATTGCACGTATTCCCGATCAGGTCGTTGATATATTACCTGTCTGGCTACAACTCAATTAATAGATAACTCGTTAGGTAGATTGTTTAAAGTCATTCAGACAATGCATCATTGAAATTTGCCATAACGTAAGATTATTTTTAGTATAACCTGTTATCGATAGTTTCTAAAATGCACTCGCTCAACGCACTCATATATGATGAACTAGTATATATAATTATATCAATTAATTGATAACTAGTTAGATAGATTGTTTAAAGTCTTTCAGACAATACATTATTCGACTCAGCCATAACGTAAGATTATTTTTATTATAACCTGTTATCGATAGTTTTCGAAATGCACCCAAGAAGGTCAACTAGTATATAAAATTATTTCAATTAATTGACAACTAGATAAATAGATTGTTTAAAGTCTTTCAGACAATGCATCATTCAACTTTGCCATAACGTACGATTTTTTTTATTATAACCTGTTATCGATAGTTTTCGAAATGCCCTCTAGAAGGCCAACTAGTATATAAAGTATCTGAATTTATCGTTTGGCGTGTTTAACACGTGTTTTCTAAATATTCGAATGCTATCAGAATGACTTGACGCATTTGTAGGAGTGAGCCGGGGCTTCGCACATGCCTATAATATACTCTCAGATAGTACGTAATTGAGTGGGGAATGCCATTGTACGGTGGATTGATCGTTGGAACGAAGAAAACCTAATTGAACAAAAGCTGGTAATAAACAATATGACGTGTGTAAGAAACTAGCTGCTTACGGAATTGCATAATATACATATATTGTACATTACTTGTGCAATATTCAAATCTTGGGTGGACCTTTGATCGGCTGATCAAGCTGGTTTTATTTCAGTTGTCAAATATGTGCACTTCAAATGAGATGAACGACTGAGTTATTAAATAAACACAGTTCGTAATTGATCGTTAGAAAATAATGGCACGTGCAACCGTTGAACTCAAGGCATAATTGTAATTGATCGATAATTATCGAGCTGATTTTACGTTATTTTAAAACGAAACTTTCCACAATTTCAAATAGCTCAAGTTCATTTCGAATGATCTATAACCATCGGGGTAATGTAATCTATTTTTATGGGACTGTTTAGGTAACATTTATTATAATTGTGACAACTTGAAATCGATAATTATCGTTTTTAAATACTACTTTTATAGCTTTATCCCAAAATTTTAGGATATATATTTTGACATGCTTCACACATTCCTAGAGCTTCGTATTCTTCTATCGACCCACTAGAAATCGATGTCGATTAATAGTTAATTGGGGTTTTCTTAATTGACAGTTTTCTTGAAGCTTTTAAACATATATTATGATCTCATATGTTCTCTGAGCTCCATTGTTTCGATTGTCAGCTGTTCGTATAGGAAGCGATACGATATCTTATGCACATTTCTTCTAATCGAATATCGCATTTCAACAAATTTGTACTGTCAGAGTGCCTGTCAGGTAGTGCTACGCGACGAAGGCACGTAAACAAACAGGTTTAACCCACAATTGTTAACGTCAATAAATAAAATGATTATTTACTAACATTCTGGAATTGTTTTATTCACTCCCAATGACATTTACATCACAACGACTTACTCACTGCGAGTCAGCGTCTCGAGACAAGGTCAGGCCTCATATTGATAGCCACATGCTGCCAGATAAAAATTATCTTATAGAGTATTTATCATAGCAATTATGAGCTCATTTCTGCAATTGGCACTCATAACGGAAATTGGAGATCATTATAATGCGACTCTCTAAATATGGTCAGCCAATTTTCACCTCAACGTCGTTGACACACATTGTACTCGACTCTTACAATATTGGATGGGTTAAACCCTCCTAACTAACAACAAAAAAGTGCAACCTCTCACAATTGTCAACAACAACTTTTACCGGTCTTTATCAGCTTGAAGCGTTGAGCACTTGACAATATGCTTTTGGGCCAGCTTTTTACAGTGGCTGACCTCTGCCGGGTTTTGCCCATATGTCCATAAATATCCCACATATATGGACTACCAGACAATATGCAGTATTTACGCTGTGGTTAACAACACGTGGCACGATCTTCCACACCTCCGAGTGCTACACACCAACACACAGATAAACAGATATTTATATATATATATATATATATATGTATCGCATATATTTGCATTTCGTTGAAAAGAAAGTCAACAAACGGTTTCATGACATAACCTGACGTCTCAGCCGGCTACCAAATTGAGGCTTTGCCCACGGCTTGATTCGACAAAAAAAAAAAGAAAGAAAAACCAAATTAAATACGGGCTGGTACAAAAAAAAAGTTAGCTTGCTCTTGGAAAATCCACCATTAATTGTGCTAAATTTATTTTTTTGTTGCTGTTGATTTAACGCTTCATTTGGTTTTTTGTCTGGGGTTTTCACTTCATTTTCCACAATAAACTTTCCAACCACAAACTGGCATCAAATTGTGGCGCCAGAAGTCTTTAAGCAAACAGCCATTAGCTGTATATTGTTCTCTTTGTTTAAACAGTTGTCTTTGACGACGGTTTTTTTTTTCGGCCCAGGTAAATTCCCATTCCCCCATTGGCCTGGTTCTTTGTAATATTATAAATCCACTTTAATGCCTGGCAAAGTTGAAAAACTCAATGTCACAACTATCAAAGAGTTTTCTATTTTTGTTCTCGCGATTAATTGTAAAGGCAAACTATAAAAGATTATTTACATTTTTGTGTAAGCTCATCATGCCCAAGGGAGTACATTGCCCCATCCTATCGGAATTTGAGATATTTATAATGTTTCTAAAGTTAATCGATAGCTAGTAGAACTGAAAACAAACTAATTTAATTTTTATTCGTAGAAAATAAACGGGACTTGCTTACAGAAAAGAATGAAAACTGTGTTAATCGTAGTTAAAATTAGTTAGTTAACATATGTCTGTTAACATGTGTTAAGCAAAGTCAAGCTTACATTTTTGTGTAAGCTTATCGCGCCCAAGGAAGTGCATTGTCCCAACCAATCAGAATTTGAAATATTAACTTATTAGTGGTAGTTCTTATTGATATCGGTTATCGGTTATCGAAGAGGTTCAAATTAAGAATCTTGAATTTTATCCGCTTTGAATGCAAACTGTTATTGAGTTGCCCAATCGCTAAATATATACATGTTCTTATGGATATTATATTTGATAAACAAAGCAATTTTATGATTTAATTATGAATCAATGAACTGTTCAATTTACCACTTGACTCTGAAGGACAAACAACCAACGAACTGCGCTTGATATGAGTGGGCGGGGCAGTAGGAGGGGGGGAGCGGGGGGTTGGTAAGCCACAAAAACAAAACAAGTTGTCAAAATACCAACAATTTTGTTAAATACAAACTCTACACAGTTCGCTTGCTAACAATAAGCACAATTAATTAAAATTAACCAAAGACAAAAACAAAACAAAATAAGTATAAAAAAAACGGTTATTTTATATTTTTTTTTTTTTTTTTTTTTAATATTTGTGCTGTCAATAAATTTGTGAACTTTGCGACTCGGGTTTTTTGCTTAAGGTCGGAAATTGCCGCCTGTGCTAACAAAAAGTGGAGCAGGGACAGCCGAAGGGGGAGAGGGGGGGGGGGGGGGCTGATAACAAAAGCCGAGAACAGTTGAACAATTGCGGAAAGTACCAGGCGCATAATGTCAAGTGCCTGAACTTTTAGAGTTTTGTTTGGAATAACTATTAGTTTTTTTGAGGATTCGCATTGAATGCGCAATTCTCGAGAGCATTTCGTAACGCTTATTAATTGCCCAAGCTCACATTCGATTAGCGTTATTATTATCATTATTATATTATCTGAAAAGCAGGCCGACGAAAAAAAAAGCGATTTCAAGTTTAACTGCTTTTTTCTTTTCCTTTTTTTTCGCTCGCTGTTTTACGACGGGCGGGGGGGGGGGGGGGGGGGGGGGTCTGTCAAGTTTTGTGCTCAGACTTGTTGGCAACCGCCGCCCAGCTAGAGCTTTAGATGATGATAATAAACCCGAGCCCAGCTCTGGCTAGTCGCTGGAACGGATTCGAAACGATTTGAAATCTAAAGCGCGTGACGCAGCACGCTTGGGAATTCCCCAAGTTTGAGGCAAACTTTTTGTGTGTTTAATATTTCATATTTAATCTAAGCGTACCTGCACATATATATATATATATATATATATGTATATACCATATATATGTATAGGTATACATTCATGTACCAGCTCTTTAATCGTATGCTAACGATCGTCAAGACACGTCTTGGCTGGCACCTGGCAAATGGCAACAATGGAACTGTGCTTGGCTCGGCTCGGCTTGACTTGGCTTTTACTATCGCCATCGAGTTTATGCGCTCGTATTATAATCTCGACTTCTCTCGGCCCTGGTGACCACAGAGCTGATGCTGGTGCTGATGCTGCCGGCTCGGACTCGCTCCGTTTGGCTCACAGACAGACGGACACAGCACAAAAAAAATGTTGTCATCGTTTATATTTAAAACTTGTGACACTATTGTTGTTATTGTTTGTAAGCCTTTGCCCGAACTGGACTGAGACAACAAACGGGCAACGGACCCGACCCGGCTTTAACTTTCTTGCCAGATATCTGCTTTCTTTCCGAGAGCCAATGCCAATACCGGCCTGTTCACAAAACTATAGCTTCGTATATATAGTATATATTCTTTTGTCGAATTTCAGCTAGTAGCTGCTTTTAGAATATTGTTTTGTCGTTGTCATAAAGTTTAATCATGCGCATGAATAGATTTGCGTCAGCCTTAATCATCGGCATGATTAATTTTTAACGCTCGGGGCGATTAATGCTAATGCGCATTAATCGCACCTTTGCAAAGCCAACTTGTGCCCAGCCTAAAAAATCAATCTAGTTCATAACCATATATCCTTATCGGCGCAAATAATCAAGCTAATTGCCAATATTGCCAACGCACACACACACACACACACACCCACAGTGTGCAGTATTTAATAAATACACACGCTCGCACATATCGTTGGCAACGCATGCGCAGCTTTATGCGTTTTATTGAAAGTTCTTACGGAAATTGAATGCAAATGAGCAACTGAACAGCAGCTGAGCTGTTTGTGTGTGAAAGTTAATCAACAGCACGTGTAACAGCAAAACCCACAACAACAGCAACAATAACAGCAACAACAACAACAGCTGCTGCGGCAACAGTCAATAGCTGCCGTTGTAGCTGTTGTTGTGCTTTTGTTAATCTGTATGCGCGATCGAGCAGCGGAATACAATTTGAGCATTGTGTTTTTTTGTTTTATCTTTTTTATTTATTTATACAAAAGCGTCGTTTAGTACAACGCGTCGAATGTCAGTTGAGTTATTGCAGCTGTTGTTGTTGTCTTTTTCTGGACGTCGGTAAATTATGTGCAAACATTTTTGCTCTTTTAACTGAAACCAATTTGAACTTGATCAAACTTGTGGCTCCAACAAAAGTCAGCTTGTTGGGTTTGTTAACTTTTTTTTTTTTTTTTGCATTTTAGTTGTTTTTGTTGCCGTCGCTTTTTATGCCACTGCTGGTTTTTTTGTTGTAGCTGTTATTGCTGCTGTTTTATTGTGGGAATTTCTTGGGTTTTTCAACGCACACCAATGCAAAAAGCACACGCAGTCAAGCACATGTGCGTGTGCGTGTGCCAGTGTATATGTGTGTCTGTGTGTGTGTTAGTGTGCACATTGTCTTCATATGGCAAAACACGCTCGCTAAGCTGTCCCCTGCATCTGTACGCCCGCCCGTCTGCCCCATCTGCTGTTGGCGTAATCAAAGCTTTTTTCTTGCTCTTGTTGTTAAAACGCTACTTGTTAAACAACAACACAGCGGAGCTTTTTCGCAGAGCGCTTTTCAAGGGATCGTATTTCATTCATAAATGTAGCTTGAACAACGCACAGTGGTGCCAAATGCATTCTCCTTAAGGCAATTAATTAATTGGATTTTTATTTTTTACCTTTTCAGGTGAACGCTGCGTGCATTTGGCTGCTGGCGCTGGACACATTGATATCTTGCGCATTTTAGTATCTCACGGCGCCGACATAAATGCCCGGGTAAGTTAAACAAAATACTATTAATATTAGCAACAATTATTTATGTTATTATTATTAATTATAGGAGGGCAAAGGCGGACGCACACCGCTGCACATTGCCATTGAGTGCTGCAACGAGGATTTGGCCAATTTTCTGCTAGACGAATGCGAGAAACTCAACCTGGAGACGGCCACATATGCCGGCCTAACGGCATATCAGGTTGCCAGCATATTGAATAAATCGCGCATGCAGAACATACTAGAGAAACGCGGCGCGGAGACATTAACACCGCCGGATAGTGATTACGACAGTAGCGATATTGAAGATCTAGACGATACGAAGGTGAGCGTCACAGCCTAAACAAAAACATAAACCAAGAAAATCTGAAAAAACAAAAAAAAAAAACCATCTATAGAATATCATTGAGAAACCCATAGAACATAAGTTATCATCACGGGTCACCACCAACAGCTTCCAAAATGTTCAAAAAAAAAAAAAAGAAAAGCTGAACTGGTCTTCAGCTAAAGTTGAAACTAGAGAAACAAAAATTAAGAAAAAAAGAGAAATTGTATTGTAACACTTATGTATTGTGAAACCAACCAAAAAAACAAAAAAAAAAATTTATAGAAAAGAACAGCTGCAAATAGAAATAACCGTCCGCTCTAAATGATATCTATAGTAAACATACATATATATGCACATATATATGTATATAGAAAAAGGCTGCTCTATGTTTTAGTAGAGCGTCCAGTTAAAAACTAAAAGTTGCCCACTGTAAGAATCAACCAACAAAATAACGAACAAAATGCAATACACAATATCTAGATACATGTATACATATACATATGCTATGTATAAATAACTGTCCAACATCCATCAGCTGTTCATGAGATATTTATGCTGCTACTCCCCCTATTATATGTTGTCTAATTTAAGCTGTCTATGTAACTAGATGTTTATTGCTCTCTCCCTCTCACTCTTACTTACTCACCACCCCTCCCTCCCTCTCTCTCTCTCTCTCTATATCCTTCTGCCTGTATTATGTGCGAGTGTATGTGTGTTTGTTTATAAGTGTGCGTGATTGTGTGTGTGTATGTGCAAGCAACTAACATATAGAGATATATCTAAAACTAGAACTAGAACTAGAACTATACAAATGTACGTATTTAGCAGTCAAACATGCTGGCTCCTAACCCCGATATATGGAAAAAAAAAGAAAGTATAGAAATGAAAATTTAAAAACTATACACACTACATTTAACTTAAGTTAGTTAAATCTAATTGATGTTTCAATGTTTTGACTGAATGAATTATGTTGCAAAAATAAACATTTTATTCTAAAACCAAAAAAAACAACCAAAAAAATATTGGATTACACAAAATTGAAATTAATTGTTGAGCCGAGTCATAATAAAAGGTATGTAAGTATATACAAATTTTCAAATGCATGATTATATAGCCAAATTTGCGTTTTGTTGCTTATTTTGTTGGTATTCTTATGTTGATTTTTATTTATTTTACTCACTCAATTATTTGATTTTCCTTCTATTTGATGTTCATATTTGATTTTTATGTCTCCTATTCTTGCAGATGTACGATCGCTTCGGTGATCCGCGTTACTTTGTCAGCTATAGCGGCGGCAATCCCATGACAGTTGCTTGAAATTGTATCATCAATTGTACATAAAACAGCTCCATAATAGTACATACAATTATTTAACAACGCTATAATTCCAATAACAGCTGCTTATCGGCAACAACTGTGCTGATCCCGAAACCCAAATGCGATATTTTGACACAACGTTCCATACGACGATGAACAAAAACAAAACAAACGAAACGAAAACTCAAAAACCTGAAGAGCTACAGCAATGCAACCAACTAACATGTACTTACAATAAAAGAGAATGAAAAAAAAAACCGAAAAACTTCCAAAAAAATTAAATATTATTATATTGTTTACCATGTAAGCCTGTCAATCTACTTTTAAACGAAAACAAAATAACATAAACGAAGAGAATAAAGCATAAGGTTGCAGTATGGCAAGCATTTTATTTATACATCAATTTTAAATTTATAAATACATAATATATAAAATGCACAAACTTAAATATATATAGAAAATACACATATCAAATATTAAAAGTCACATACTTATAAAAAACATCAATTGGCTTCCTACACGAATCTTATCAAAAAATAATTAATTTCTCGCTAGTTTAAACAAAATGCAGTTTTGTCTCTGCCAGTCAATGGGGGTCTATAGTTAAAGCAACTAGCGTATGCTCTGGCGAAAAACGCTTTTCTTGGCATTGCTATTGACATTGGCCACCTTTTTGGCCGCCATGGGATCGGGTGCAAAGCAGTTCCACAGACGCAACGTTTCGTCGGCGCCAGCGCTTATCACAGTGCTGCCATCGGGTGACATGGCCATTTGCAGCACACGCGATGTGTGTCCGGTTAGATCGGCCTGTTTGATCATCGATGGATACTTCCAGATGGTCAGCTGATTGTTGGCAAAGCCGTGCGCCGATATCAGCTCCTTGTAGTGGCGCGAGAAGAGCAACGAGCACACCTGCGATTTCGAGTCCACCGATTTGATGAGCGAGCCATTGCACACATTCCAGAACTTGATGCAGCGATCCGCAGTGCCACCGCCCGATGCCAAAGTGTTGGGCTGCCAGGGACACCAGGCCAGGGCGCGCACTGCCGCCTGATGCTCATTGAACTTGTGCAATGGTTCTGTGGCTGTGCCCACACCGTTGCCGGCCAGCGACCAAACATTTACGAGATTATCGTTGCCGCCGCTGGCTAAGTACTTGAAGTCGGTGGACCACTTGAGGCCACACACCTCCTGGGCGTGGCCGTTTAGCGAGGACACCTTGTGTTCACGGGAGCGCACATCATGGTGTATAATGGTGCCATCGCGGCTGCCCGACGACACCAAATAGGAATTCCAGGCTAGAGAGCCGACCCGCGCACTGTGTCCGTCCATCACGCGCAGGCGCTTTACCTTCGAGCAATCCCAGAGCTCCACGGCGCCGGTGCTGTTACCAATAGCCAGAATCTGTCCCTCCTGTATCCAGGAAAGCGCGCACGCATAGTCGCCTTCCTCGTACTCGGTCAGCTGCTCAATGTTGCCACTGGCTGCATTCCACAGATAAACGCAGTTGCCCAGAGCAACGGCCACAATATTATCACCGCTCCAGTCCATTAGATTTAGGTCTGTCGGTTCGCAAGGGATTATTAAAATGTATACAACAGGGAAAGTGAACACGACTTACAGTAGTCATTGATAAAGTCTGGAGCATCAAGTATCCGCTCCGATGTCGTGGGTATGTAGCGTGAGCCGCTCTTCGTCGAAATAGGCGTTTTCAGGGAGTAGACAACTTTGAGTGGATTCGTATGGGATTCGGGTGCTGCGGGAGCCTTATTTTGATAGCACAAAATGCGTCCGCTTTTGCTGCTCTCGCCCACCTGGGCCACTTCGGCGATGAGTTTCTGGCGTTCGCCCTTATGTGCAGATGCCTGCACATTATTTTCATTGCTGTTGCTGCTCGTCGGCAGTTGGTCGTTCTCCTCGTCGGATTTGTCGCCCGTCTCCTTATTAACCTGTTAATTAATTCGCATTTACATTCTATTTCCATTTACCAAGCTGCATTGGTTACCAAAAAATGTGCCAACTCAAAGTTGGTGGCAGCACGATTCGGTATAAAGCGATCCCCGCCGCCAGGCGTCTTGCTTGGCGTTGTCGTCGACTTTTTAGCTTTCGCGTCGCCGCTTTTGCCAGGCGTCTTGGTTGGCGCTTGAACTCCCGAAAAGCTGGTATTGTATGAAACGGATAGCACGGAGCGCGTCGTATTTACGCTGCCATTAAGGGACGCCTCCAGCTTCTTCTTCCAGCGCGGCGCAGGACCACGCGTCTCGCCGTCCATGATCAATGCATTTTGTAAGTCGCTCACAAAATTGAACTGAGACATTTTTACATACAAATTACAGTCTCGACTTGTTTAGTTTATTTTTGTATTTATCTATCACAAAAATCTTTAATCGATTCTAAATGCTTTTTCTCTTTTCATCCAGTTGTTTCTTCGTTACTGTAAAAATTGCAATGGCGGTTTGGAAATACATAGATATGAAAATCCCGCGACAAATGCTACCAGGGCTGCACAGTCCACACTAGGATGCTTTGAACGGCCTTACCATACAATCGATCAAAAGTATTAATCTTTGACCGTGTAAAGCAATGACTAACATAATTTAAAAAATTATAAAATACGCCAAGCCTAACAAAATTGGTCTGTAACTTTAATATTGTTCGAAAATCGCATTATCGGAATTCATAAGCGATTATTATGTTAAAAGCCTTGCAGCCCTGGGCTGCTTCCACATCCAGAATCTATTGTTCCACTTTTGTGGTTAATTACTATTATGTTATCATATGTTAATTACAAATATACGTCAAGTAGCGGAAAAAAATCGATTCATCATAAAGCCGTCTTTTCTCATACATCGTTTTTTAAACCAATATGCAATAAGAAACTGAACAACTAAAAAGGAATAGGGAAACACTGAAACAAGCTGTTAATAACACTCAGCCAACATTTTAAGCTAACAGACAAACGACAGCCGCAGCTGTCATCATCATTCTACACGACTCATACACTCATGTAGCAGGACAAGTGCGTAGTTCAAACTAATTTTAATTAAAATAAACAGCCAATTAATTTCCACAGCTTCAAATATCAGCCAGCAGTATTCGAGTGACGCGCGCTTCAAACAATGGCCTTTAATTTCACCGCATTCACGTATATTGTAGCGCTCATCGGCGATGCATTTTTAATATTTTTCGCAATATTTCATGTGATTGCATTCGATGAGCTAAAAACAGATTATAAAAATCCAATCGATCAGTGCAACAGTCTCAACCCGGTAAGCACCTTGATTATATCAGATTGTACATTACTAATGCAATGACTAATCGTTTTTACAGCTCGTCTTACCAGAATATTTGCTGCACCTATTCCTCAATTTGCTTTTCCTATTCTGCGGCGAATGGTATTCACTGTGCCTCAATATACCTCTCATAGCCTATCACATATGGCGGTAAGTTGTTGTATCAATCAAATTATGATTTTATAATATGTTTTATTCATTGCTTGCAGTTACAAGAATCGGCCTCTTATGTCTGGTCCGGGCTTGTATGACCCCACCACCGTATTGAAGACGGATACCTTATCTCGCAATCTGCGCGAAGGTTGGATCAAATTGGCCGTCTACTTAATCAGCTTCTTCTACTATATATACGGGTAATAATGCTTATTAATCATTCTGTACTCGTCTAACTCTATGTTTTGTTTTGCTTTTCTGCTAATTTTAGCATGGTTTATTCGCTCATCTCTACATAGAGGGCATAAAAGACAGATGGCAGGGGATCTCATTGTTGGCACCGGCGCATCTACATCTACATCATCATATAAAAGTTGTCATTGTGTATGGCCCACACACACATACACACACACACATACAACTCCATTTGGGAGCGAACAATGTTTCATGTGTAAAAATTTGCGAGTTTATTCATAATGCGATCCATAACAATAACATCTTTGGCATGCGTCTGGGTTATGTACTGTTGGAGATTTGTAAAGGTTTTTTATTATTATTTTTATTAGTTTTGCATTTGGTAGTTGAAGCCTAAGAATAAAAGGAATAAAGTAAAACAGGACAAAATCCAAATACTTAAAAATCATATTCATTTATATTTTTGCATAGCTTGAGAGACAGCGGCATTTTCGACTGAGTGTTGGAGCAGACTAGTCCAATTTGTAACTACATATCTATGAAGTAGCACACGGGCCCCAACACTTTGCATCGTAAAGATTAGAACGTGTTCTTATCAGCCTTCCAGCCTACAAGATAGATATAATTCTTCAAGTTCAACATGGAAACAACATCAGATTCGTACGTTTCTTGATAACTTTATTTTACAATCTTTAGTCGGTTCGGTTTTGGATTGGAATCAAGAATGCAATGTTTGCTTTTGTACATTTTAAACTCCATTTCCATAAAAATATATTTATATATATAATGTGTATATGCCATGTATTCACAATAATTTAGAATTGAATCGAGCGGGGCAGGGTTTGGGGTATTTAGCATTAATTATGACATAAAAACAACAAAGAACAGGAAGAAAAATATTAAAACACCGAATATCTTAATCATGAGCCAACGATTCTTTGAAACGGATTGAAAGTATTTGAGTATCTCGCCATGCGCTGCCTCAATATTTAATTCCGCGTCCGCCACATTCGTATCGATGCGTTCAACAATCTCCTCCTGCTCTTTAACCATATGCGCCAGCTGTTGGAATATTCCACCCAGTTCCACAATTGTGGACTCAATGTTTTGCATGGTCTCGGCACGCTGTTGCACATACGTGTCGGACTCGTCGTAAATGGCCAGCTGTTGCTGTTGCTGCAGGCGCGCCGGCGGTCCCAGCAGCGGCGTCGTATCGCTGCCGCCCATATCTATGCTAACTGCTTGGTTCTCCTCGCTAAGCAGCAGGGAGCCCTGTTTGGCAGTCGAAGGCGAAACGGTGTGTGCGGCCAGCGGTCCTGGTCCCTGGCTAAAATGATCGCGTCGCGTCTTCTGGTGCTTGAGATTTTCAGTGCGTACTTCAAGGATCTGCTTGAAGTCTGTGCTCATGCTGGCCAACTTGGATTGCAGGGCGAGCACCATGTTCGAGGAATGTGATACCAGATGCTTGCCGTTTGTGGTGCGTCGCTGATCCTTGGAAATGTCCTGTAGTTTGGCGATCTGTTGATTCAAGGCATTCAAATCACCTTTGATGATGTACGTCAGCTCCTGTATCTCCTGCGGTCTGTCATCAAACAGACTCTTCTTTTTGGCCACTGCAATTTAATGGGAAATATGTGAGCGTTATATGGAATTTGATATTATGAGGGATTGACGTACGCATGGTCAGCTTCTCCAGTTTGGCATATGTGCTGGCAATATTCTTGCCTATGAAACGGGCCACCATCATGAACTCGGAATAGCTCTGCACTTGTTTGGCCTTGCGTGGATCCCGTATATTAACCGCTCTTGAGATGTTCCGTGACTGTAGCGAACGTATTGCATTGGCGAACTCGCCCGTACGATCTCGTGCTGCCATTATAAACACTTCCTGCTCCGCTGCCAAGTCAAACTCGTCAGGCTCTACCTGTGTTTGGGGCGCTCCAAAATTATAGAGACTTTTATCGTAGCTGCTGTTATTATTGTCGGAGATTTGTGTTTGGTTTGGATGATTTCCGGTAACAACAGCCGCAGCGGCGCTCAGTGGTTGCTGTATGTACGTGCGCAGCGCCTGGCCGGAGCGCGACGAGATGCCACTGAACAAATTCCACTGGCGGGCTGCCTTATCGTATTTGTCGTCTGCCTCTGCACTGGATTGCGCGTCGCCAATATTAATAGCAGCCTCGAACGTGGGCTGCTGAGCTACGTACAATAATTGGGTTTGCCGCGGTTGGATCAACGTCTGCTGCTGTTGCTGTGGCTGTTGCAGTGACTGCTGCAGTGGCAATTGCGGGGCACTATAATTGCTGCTGAATTCCTGCTGGTCCGTTTGTTGATGTCGACGTCGAGTTTGCATCTCATTTCAAGTCAAGCTGCTCAGCTGCCTTGATCCTCTGCTACTGCTGCTCTTCTACTGGTTGTTGTTGTTGTTGTTAAAGTATTTGTTGTTGACGTTGCTTTTTCTTGCATTCGTCATGCACTGCGTTGTGTGCTTTTACTGTTGTTTTTGTCGTGTATTGACTTGCGAAACTATTGGCGAAAATTGTTGTTTTGCAATCTACAGGCGATTCAGTTTTACGTGCTGTCGCTTTTGGCCGAATTTTGTGTTTACGCTGAATATATTTTTATAAATTTCTTAAGAACATATTCTGTGGAATTTGGCGATTTAATCAAGAGTTGCTGGATATTTTGTCCTAAAAAAAACTCATACACACACACACAGCCAAGCTTTCCCAGATGACAGATGACGTGTTGCTGGTGCTTCGAGCTGCCAACGCAATTAAAAGTTGTAGGACAAATTAATACTAAAACTGAACAAATTAAATTAACATGTGAGCTAAAAAACAAACATGTTTTAATTAATAAACTCAAACCTTCGAGTTTTCTTACAAAATATTTTATATATATACGAAATCTTACTTTTATTATTATTCAGCTTTTTTTTTTTATTAAAAAAGTATTTAATATTTTCGCTCTGTTGGTATTTAATTACCAAATTCACACAAGTTGACAGCGCCACCGGCAATATTTGACAGCTGCTGCTACTCTCGCCGTTCTTCCTCTGCCTAGTGTTTTTTTTCATTGATGTCTCGTGTGCCAATTGTACAATAAATTAATGTTTCAACTTAATTAACAGAAAAAGTCGTGGTTTATAAGAGAAAATGACGCTCTATCACTTTGGAAACTGTGTTGCGCTTCTTTTGCCATATTACTTTACATACAAATACTCGGGCCTGTAAGTACTAGATGCTATATTGGGGCAACCAATAAATCGTGTTAATCAATAAACATTTTTTATCTTTTCAGGTCAGAGTATGGCGCATTCTGGAAATGCGTGCAAGCGGGTTGTATTTACATATTCACACAGCTCTGTAAAATGCTCGTTTTAGCCACATTCTTCTACTCGGATTCAGCGTCAAATAGCGGGGAGTTCAATTTCTTTGCGGTAAGTGGTTGGACAAATCTAAAAATTGGGTCAAATCTAATTAAACGAATCTAAATATAGGAGATTCTGCGCTGCAGCGTGGATGTGGCAGATCTACTTGGGTTCGCGCTAATTCTAAGCCGCATACCTGGCAAGGGCCATTCCAAACTTATTACCGCTGGGCTGGGTTGTAAGTGGTCCACATGAATGATAAAACATGCATTACAAATACCTTCATATATTTTAGGGGCTACCGCGGAGGTAATACTCTCCCGTGGCATTATGCTGTGGGTGGGCGCCCGCGGCACCGAGTTCAGCTGGATCTACATCCAGAAATGCCTGGAGTCCAATGTCCTGCTCGTACAGCACCTGACCACTGCCACGCTGATTTGGCTGTTTACGCGACATGATCTCAACAAGGCATTAAAACCACTAGTCTCCATTTTGCTGGCAGTCACCATTTTCAAAGGCGTCTGGCTGGAAGGACTGTTGCATATACTGAGCATTGGACCCTGGTCAGCGATTGCGGTTAAGGCGCTGGTGGCCGCCATCATCGGCTTCAGTTCGCTGCATATTTATGCGGGTTTGGCCCAGCAAATTGGTATTTAATTTCAATAATTTTGTTTCATATATTTTGGTTGTCCTGGGATTAAGTACAGAAGTTTAAGACAAAAGATAACAAAGAACGATTTAGAGAATTACAAAAATGTTAATGAATTATAGTTATGATAACGATAACAAGGAACGAGTTTTTATAAAAAAAAAATTAAGAAAAACAAAATATATAAGCAATAGAGTAGTAATTAATTGAACTGCCCGAAGCTCGAAATAGATGCTTCGCCCGAAGAAATGAGTTTCAATTAATTTAGCTGTTCAAAGCTCGAAACATTTTCGATAAGTCTGATAGATTCTTCACCCAACGTAATGGCATCAATTTCAACAGATTCCGGCTTTGTGGAGAGCTTTAAAAAGCCATCACGTGAAAGAGCTGTTAAGATCATTTTATTGTTAAATATGTTGAGTTTTTATCATACTTTAATATAAATCCAGTCTTACCTAACAAATGGCTAAAAGCCAAAGCCGCTTTAATGCGATCCGGAAAGGACTTTACAAACTTGTTGGCATCAATAGATTTTCTGTCGGGATCATTGCGCCATATGTTGAGCAAATCCATCATTATGCTCAATGAATCTTTGTTGAAAATAAGTCAGACATGAGTTAACAAATACAACTCAAATTACAAGTTTACATACCACAATTCTTTTCCTCATAACTTTTTATGTGCTCGTATATGTTGTTATTATTGCTATTGCTGCATTGATGCAGCTCAAGTACATGAGGTGATGGGTTCTCAGCTGGCTCTAGCACTGGCATAGGAGCCTCTTCTAAGGGGATTGTCCGTTGAGGCATTACTGGGATTGCCGACAAGATCTCACCGACCAGATTATCACTATAATCAGCACCGAATATAGTGCGTAAGGTATATTCACAGTCCAACTCGAGTCGTTCGCTGCTCAGCTGTAAATCTCTTTTTAAACGTTCTGGAAAAAGATGACTGCACCAGGCAAAAGTATTGTTATTAAAAAAGAAGAGTTAAAAAAACTGCGAATTCTTACTCTTGCCTAAAGCTGTTCAGCAATGTTTTACTATTATTACCATACTTCATAATCTGAGGTTTAACATGTTTTGCACTTTCCAGTTTGTTATATAGAAGTTCCCTATCGCGTAAGAGCACCTCGCGCGTTAACTTAATGCATTTATCTACCAATTTGCACTTGCGCTTTAATTTTGGCTTAGGCTTCGGAGCAACAATTGGTGGTGGTAGCGGCGGTACCGGCGGCAATGCAAGGGGCTCAATCTCTTGATGTAGATCGAGTGCTTGCGGATTATCGTTAGTATTCGGCACATCCGAGCTTGTTGCTAATCTGGGCATTTTGTAGCACAGAATACCAGTTGGCATTAAATCAGTCGATTTGCGCTTTACTAAAAAAAACAAATAAGTGTAAATTATATGAAACATATAGCGTAAAAGATTGTCATACAGGAATTTCTAAATGGAAGAAACTCGTCAAGAGCAGTAACATCCACTTGATTTGATTCACCAAAGCCATCGTTCCACATTATGTCCTGGCCGAGCTCAGTCATAGTCAGTTCATGTGTGACGCTAATCATATGCTTTGCTGAGCACGTGCGTGCCACTTCAATGGTTCGAGACTAGACGACAAAGTATACAGATTAAATGCTATGCTGCAAATTATGCACTGGTACTTGACAGACCTCCTCAATCTCTAGATTTTCAGTTTCTGTGTTCCACAGCTGCGATTCAGATAACATGTGCCTATAGTAGTCTATTTTTTGCTCGTCCAACAACTGAGGATCAGAAATTCTAGCGCGCTTGGCCAAACACATCGTAGTCGTTTTTGTAGCGATGATTCGCTTCCGCTTACGACAACCGTGTGTCTGCGTTTGACGTAGTGGCTCCGCCTGACATGGTATTTCCAAGTTGTTGCCCATGACTTGATCCAGCAAATGTTTAGTATCATCTGTGCAACAACAATAATCATGAACATGCAATAGCAAATTGTTTGTTTATAAAGTTACCCAGCAGCGTGGACACCTGTTGGCTCAGAATGTAGCTTACGCCGAACGTGAGGCGTGTTAGGTCCTTAAATATAGAAACTCTACGGCTACATGTGTCGAGTGCATTGTCAGTTCCTCCTGTCTTTGCCTGATTGTAGTCAATCATGTCCCTTATTTGATCACTAGCAATACAAAATATTATCAATTTCAGATTATAGTAGCCAGAGGAACAACTACATAAACACTTACCAGCTGGCAGCAACGTCAATGGCGTTGATTTCATGACGCGCAAACACCTTAACAAATTGCGAAGTTGAATATTTTCTGTCGCCAGCTATCCAGCAAGGCTTTAACAGGTTGATATCCTCATTTACGCTTAAATTCATTCGTTCTAACGGCATAGTGCTTCCAAATTGTGTTTTTGCATTTAATTCTAATTTTCGAGGAACAACAAACGGTAAATTTTAGCATCCTGGCTGCTTTTTGGCGCTAAAAGCTGAGCGATTTGCAACACTTCGCAAAAATGATCGATAACCGAACAATAAAACGCGTTGATGTTGATAACGTTGATAGTTTTTTATGTTCAAATAACTGTAAATAATTGAATTATTGATATAAGATATTTCTTATTATATATTATTTTAAAAAGAAAGAAAATCATTCTCATCATCTCTTTTTGCGCGCCATGTCGTTAATAACTTAATGTATATTCGATATTATAGGTGATAGCTAATGTTAAACAACAGCTGGCTGGTTAGGCGTCTGTTACCGTTAATTAGACACTTCCCAAAAAAGGTCAAGTATGTTACACCTTTGCAGTATATCAACTTGACAGCTGTGTAGTTTTATACCAACCTGCATCAGCCAAACATATTAAAGTATTGGTAAAACTGAAAAAATACCAGTTTTGCGAGAAGCAAATTAGTGCGCGCTGTTAATAACATTTTAGTTAATGTAAACGTTTTGGGGTGCCCACATCTGTATGTTTAGCTGTTAGTGTTGAGTAAAAGCAAAGGAGCTACACGGCCATAGTTTTATTGTTTGTATTGTCCGCGGCCTTCTTTTATTCCCAAAAAAACCAATCCCTTTCAACAATAAAAGCCAAGTGCAGTCCGATCTTCATGGTAAGATTCTGTTTGTTAATATGCAATGCATCCTTCGCCGAGCTATGACTAATAGTTTTGCTAAGTGCGGCCAGTCGAGATGTGGGCGGGTCGCTTTTTGTTTTTGTGTTTGCGTTTTTGTTTATGAGACGATAAAGAAGGTGATTTTTGATACATTTACTAATTTCTTTCGCTGCATTGCAGGGTGATAACAAAATATGCGACATAAGCAATGAAGTGCTTGAAGAACTAAAAAAGTTTCGCTTTCGCAAAAGCAAGACCAACTCGGCGCTAATATGTAAGTGGGCAATTTATAAATTTTGATCTATGTACGCATCGCCATGGTAACAATGTGGTCATAGAGGCCCCAAGGCATGGCGTGCGTGTCTAAAGCAAATCGAGCGTTGATTGATGGCTTTTTATCTTTCCTCCTTTCCTACCAACCCTTGGTATATCTAGTAAAAGTGGACAGGGAGAAGCAATCGGTGGTGCTTGATGAGTTTATTGATGATATATCGGTCGAGGAGCTGCAAGACTCACTGCCCGGCCATCAGCCACGCTATGTTATCTACACATACAAAATGGTGCACGACGATCAACGCGTCTCATATCCAATGTGCTTCATATTCTATACACCGCGCGACAGTCAGATAGAGCTGCAGATGATGTACGCCTGCACAAAGAGCGCACTGCAGCGGGAGGTGGATTTGACACGCGTCTATGAGATACGCGAACTGGACGAGTTAACCGAGGAATGGCTAAGGGCTAAGCTAAAGTAGAGTCAGAGTAGTCAAAAATGGCAGTCGTATATAAAGCAATATTTAACAAGTAGTTTCTCATACATATATATTTTATATGGAGCCGAAGCATAATACCAACGATAACGATACATACCAAACAAACCAATATATGAATTATGACAATTTTTCTATACTCAAGACAAACATTATTTATACAAAGAATTGTAGAGCAGACATCAGCATACAGTATAACTACGGTTAAATGTATGTGTATAATGACATTTTAAGTGATTTTAGTTGTGCATTTAAGCAATGATCTTATAGAAGCTGTGCTTGCCAAATTTTTTATATTTATTGTACAAAACGAATACAAAGCAAATATGACAAAAACAATTCCATTTTATATATACATATATGCATATGTAATGCTTAAATAAAAGTGTTCATAATATTAAAAAAATAGTTTAAAATTTCTTTAACGTAATAGAAACAAAAGAGAACAGAAACCAAAATTTCTAACGCATTTGCGTATAACTATTGTCATAGCTATCTGATCAAACTGACTCTATGGTAATTTTTAAGGGCATATATACAAATGTATTTGGTTGAAGATGTTTTCTTTAATAAGTTAGCTATTTCGGGACATTGGTCTTATACTATACATATTTATTAACTATGTACTTTAATTTCTAGTAGTGCAGACGTTGCGCCGCCGTGTGATGCAGCATGGTGTAGCGACCGTCGCTGGGCGTGGGTGGTGGCGGTGGTGGTGGTGCCAGCATATGTGCCATTGCCGCCATGCCCATTTGGGTAGCTGCGTTTGGCGGCGCCAAATGGTGCAGCTGCAGGGCATCGTGATGATGCATAGCTGCTGTGGATGGTGGCGCTGCACCTGGATGATGGTGATGATAGTGATGCGACATAGGTGGCGGTGCCGGCGGTGGCAGTGGCAAGTTCAATATATTATTATTCGCCGCGTGGGTACGAAAATGCAGACTTAAGCTATCAGCTGTATCGTAGGCCTTATCACAGTCGGGACACTTAAAGTGCGCATGCTCTAGGGTATCGAGACCCACCGGATCCGTGTCAATGGGCTCATCATCGTCGTCATCGACAATTTCATGCTCCGTACTGGATTCGAGTGGATGCAGCTTTAGTTTGTGTACGCGCATATCGCGACGTCGACTAAAAGACTTGCCGCAAACATCACAATGATGATTTTTGATGCCCGTGTGCGTGATCATGTGCTTGGATAGATCGCCAGCCGTGTAGAATGCCTTCTGGCAGAGCGAACAGATCTGATCTCGTACGCCGCTATGAATCTTCTGATGCGCCTGAAAGTTGCCCAGCGCTGAGAACTGCTTGGAACAGATCTCGCACTGAAACGGCTTATTGCCGGTGTGCGTTCTCTCGTGTACTTTCAGATTGTACTTCTGGGCAAAGCGCTGTGCACAATAGCTGCACGCATATGGCTTTTCGCCGGTGTGCGTCCTTATATGCTGAGTGAGTTGGGCGGCACACTTGAAGCTCTTGTGGCATGTGGCCACATAGCATGTGTGCGGCAGCTTGGGCACTGGCTTGGGTCCGCGTTTCTTGTGGCTTTCGGGAGGTTTGCGCTGGTAGCGCGAGCGACGCTTGCTACGCTTAACGTCAGTTTGGCTCTCCTCTTCATCGCTAGAGTTGAGCTGAATATTTGGAGGCAGGGGCTTGATTTTGTTGGCCGCAAACTCGGTATTTGTGGCGGCATCATGGCGCCAGGACTCGTGCAAGCCCAAGTATTGACGCAAACGCATATCGCTGTTTTCGCACTCCTGCTGAAAGTGATAGGCTACTCCCAGCCTATAGAGGCAGTTATTGCAAATGCCGGCAGGTAATCCATCGGTCTTATAGACCTGAAAATGCCATTTGTGAATTAATTGAAGGTAGTCAAGTGGTCGAAACTTACCCGAATCTTTGAGCACATCATTAACATTTGGGAGGGCATCATGGCAAAGTCAGTGCTATAAATGGAAGTAAGTGGACTTGGCGCGCCTTCCTCTAGACACACCCGACATATCTTGTGCACATTAAAGTCCATGTTTTTAGCGTTTGTGTATTATTTGTATGTAAACATTTTGAGCAATGCAACAGCTGTTGGTCAACGTTCAGGGCTGGCTCGCAAAGTACGCTGATAGGTAAAATGTAAGCAAACCGTTTTTGAGTAACATGCCTATAGCGCAAGAGTCAATCGAAATGGGATATACCAATCAACACATACAAAAATTGATAAGCGATAAAATTAGTTCGATATACTGTTAAATAGTTTATTTTAAGTTCCATTACCTAATTAAATCTGTAGTGCTATCAAGGCATGCAAGCAAAACAGGCTAGCGGGTAGAAATAACGTGCTGCATACTGTGCAGTATTAGTGTTGCAAAATATTTAAATTTAAATGCACTAATTTGAGCAGTGTGGCCGAACTGTGCAGCGCTGACGTGACAGTTGGTTTGTTTGATTAGGCTCTCTCTTCTCTCGCTAGCAATCTGATATTGCTTGCAAAATAAATAAAAAGAACAAGTGAAATTTATTTGTATATATTTTTATATCAAAAAACGTGAGCGTTGCATACATGCAACTTGTTTGGCGCGGCGCAGCTGGAGGCAAAATAAGGGCAGCGGCGAGAGTGTAACGAGCAATTGGGATTTGGAGCACGCAGGCTGTTGGTGAAATTTTGTTGTTGGAGCTGCCTCAGCCAGCGCCACCCCCTGCCTCAAGCATATATACTACACAAGCACACACATGATGCTGTATATACAATATTAGCCCGAATAGTGAACACACTGCAGGAATATTGATGCTTTTGTAAACAAAAGAAAGAGCGCCCGCATAACTATTCGAGGTCAGCAAGAGCAAATTTTTCCAACGAACTTGGGCCTCAGCTGGTGAATGCAAAGATCCCAGTTGCCAGTTGAACACAGCGCTTGCAATGGCAACAAGTCGGAGCGAATACGAGCAGCAGGAAGCTTCAGCGCAGGAAAAGGCGGCGGCAACGGCAACGGCAACGGCCATGACGTCAACAGCCCAGCTGCTCAGGCAGCGTTTGGTAAATGGCGGCACCGGTCACGAGTCGTTGGCGTCTGCGACGTCAAACGGCAAAACAGCTTCAGTAATTAACACCAACGATTACAGCTCCGGCACGTTTATGAAACTGAAAACCTATTTGCTGGCCTTGCGTCCTTGGTCACTGTCAGCCAGCCTGGTGCCGACGCTGCTCGGCTCCGCGCTCGCCTACCGCTCGCAATGGTCGGCCGACTTTTCCATGCTCACATTTTTTCTCACCGCCTTCACTGTGGTCACCGTGCACTGTGCCGGCAATGTGGTCAACACTTATTTCGATTTCATCAAAGGCATCGATAAACAAAAGGCTGACGATCGTACTCTGGTCGATCACATACTCACCAAGGATGAGGTAAGCACTCATAAAACTTAATCTAATTAGTTGCTCACAATTTCAACTAAAAAAAAAAAAGAAAACATTTTGGCTAGTTTTATTCGAAACTTGAAAGCCCGGTTCTTTCGAGAACCCAGGATGTTATTCGAGCATTGGTTCGTCACATTTTTCCAATTTGAAATGAAAAAATTCCCACTGAGTTTGTCATTGCATTTTATGATATATAATATATCTTTTAGCACATTCTTTCAAATGCTAGCAATAAACCTTTATGACTGAAATTGTCTGTCTAATTATTTATGTGAATTATATATATGGAATTTGCGCGCTAGATTTGATTACTATCCAAAAATGGCAACCACCAAATATGGTTAGAGAAATGTAAAATTGGGAGTCCAAGCTTTCTTGGGATTACACCTAATTTAGAAAAATAATTGAATATATATAAAATACCACTATTGTTAAAGCAAATAATTTATTTAAAAATTCTGTCCGTTTTTTAAAAATAAATATCATTAGAGCCTGGCTTGGTTCAGAGATTAAACAACATTTAAAATTTACGTTCGGCCCGATTTGCAGTAGCTTATTCCAAAAACCCAATGTGTTTAAATTGTTTATATATATGTAAATTTTTGTATATATTTATTTAGCAAGCTGTTTTTAATTGATTTTATTTATTTTTAGGTGGTTTCGCTGGGCGCTATTCTGTACATGGCCGGCTGCGGCGGCTTTGTGCTGCTCGCCGTGCTTAGTCCAGCTAAAATGGAACATTTGGCGCTGATTTACTTTGGCGGACTATCGTCGAGCTTTCTATATACTGGCGGCATTGGTTTCAAATACATTGCCCTGGGCGATCTGGTAATCTTGATATTGTTTGGGCCCATTTCGGTGCTATTTGCGTTCATGTCGCAAACGGGTCACGTCGACTGGACAACGATGGGCTATGCCATACCGCTGGCCCTCAACACGGAGGCAATACTGCATAGCAATAATACGCGCGATGCGGAAAGCGACGGCAAGGCGGGCATCGTAACGCTAGCCATACTCATCGGACGGACTGCCTCCCATGTGCTATATGCCATGCTGCTCTTTACACCCTACTCACTGTTCTTCATCTTTGGGCTAAAGTACTCGCTGTGGTTCCTGCTGCCGTTAATAACGCTCCCACAGGCGTTTCAAATCGAAAAGAGGTTCCGCAACGAGCAGACAATGCATGTGGTGCCCAGGCAAACGGCCAAGCTGAACTTCTTCTTTGGGATACTCTATATTGTGGCCTGCTGCTGTGCCCAGCAGCTGCCGACGTTCGTTTGGCGGAAGCACTAGATATAGGAGATGACGATGTCAACGATTTCTAAAACTGCTGCAACATTTTTAGGGAATTTCATTAGTTGTATATGTGTTTATTTTTTTGGTTCATAGTGAATGTGGTTATGAATATTGTATTTGTATTTGTCTCAAGTTTGCTGTTGCACAAATTTTGAATGCTTTGCTAGTCTCCTAGTCCCTAACACTTAACTATAATCCTAGAACTGAACATATCCCCCAAGAGCTCTGTGGCCCTGGCAGCTAAAACCTGCCTGCGCTGCGGCTTGAACTCACTTTATTTATTTCACCTGAAATTCAAACTCAAGCGAACCCCATAGTTTTTATATATATATATATATATATTTATAATACGTACTCTTCCTCTCGCGCGTTGGAATCATGGACCAAGATCGTTAAAGTGTCGGCGTGTGTGCAACAATATTAAAATCATCTAATGGCTTAGATATATGAAAAGTTAATGTTACTTTATAGAAATGCTTAAAATATGCAAATAAGTTATGAATCGATGGCGCTGGCTTTGCTTTTTGTGTGACAATTGTTAGCGTTTTTACACACCCCAAACATAGACATATATATATAAATATATGTATATATATATATATATATATATACATCTATATACATCTATATATATATACATATAACAAGATCATGTAAGCCCAGTGTCTAGCAGCAGGCTGAAGAGTGAGAATTTCAACACATAAACAAATTTCAAATTTTTAAAACCGCAAAACAAAGCGAAAAATAACAACAACAAAATATATGTAAATATATTTACCAGAGCAAAATGCAGATCGAAAGATTTCGAGCAACAAAATGTTTTCCAAGCATAAATCACAAAACCTATGCATGTAAACAAATAGCTTTAAATAACAATAACAATGAAAAAAAAGAGGGAAAAAAAAGAAAATAGAGAACAAGAAATATTGTTGAATGCGCATTCTAAATACATATTGAACATTCAATCTGTGGCAATATTTGTACGCTTAGCTGATAAATCGTTTTTCATATATTTGTATTTGTATTCGTATTTGTATCGTACTTTTAGTGCTTAAATTTAATTTTGTAATTTGTATGCACAATTGAAATGCTTTTGTTGTTTGCTGAAGAACGTGTGAAATATCAGAGGCCAACATGAAATGAAATTGAACATTAATGAATCAATGTGTATCAATGTGAATCAAAAACAAATTAACTAAATGACAACTTTGTAGACTATTTAACAAACCCAACAACAATGAACAATAATAATTATAGTTATATGAGAAATTAAAAACATAACTAGAGAATGTAGAAAACATTGTGTTCAATTCGAATTGAATAATTCAACAAAAAATGGGATTAGGGGATAATTCGAAGTTCGTTCTTCCATGTTCCTTATCATCAAGCCAAGTATGCGTACTCAAACAGCATACCAAGCGCAATTATTTACTTTATCAGTAATTACTTCGATAACTTTCAACTGATACTTCGATAGCTTGACTGAACATATATTGCGATAGTATATCGATAAAAACTTTTAACAATTAAATAACGGCTTTGTTACGTAGGCAATGTTGCATTTCCACATGTTTCTCTGATTTTTTCGATGTCTTCTGATAAAAGTTGCATTTGTTTTGGAATCCTTAGGACAATCTGGGCACCAGCATTGCATCGTATGGCTTGACCGCCGCCGTAGCGCCCTCCAGCGGCACCTCCTCTGGCATCTGGCCGGGAATGGCTACCAGCTTGAAGTGCTGCAACAGCGTTGTGGTAAACATGAACAGATTCTGGCGCCCTAACAAGTCGCCCATGCAACGATGTCGCCCAAAGCCAAACGGATTGAAGGCCTCTGGCAATTTGATTTGGCCATCGATCAGATAGCGTGTCGGATCGAATGTCTCTGGCTCCGGAAAGTCGACAGCATTAATGAGCATGCCGCGGAAGCAGGCAATTACCATGGTATCCTTGGGTATCTCGTAGCCAGACAGGCGCGTGTCGCACATGGCGCGATGCGGTATGCCAAAGGTGTGCAGCATAAACATGCGCACCGCCTCCATGGTGATGGCCTCGCAATAGGGCAGCTTGGCACGATCGGACCACTCGGGTATGCGCTCCAGGCCCACCACCTCCTTGATTTCGGCAAAGGCGCGCTCCTGTATTTCCGGCTGTCGAACAAGATGCATGAAACAGAAGCCCAGACTTTTGTTGGTCGTCTCGGAGCCGGCGAGAAACATATCCAGGCATATGGCCAACAAGCTCTCATCGCTGAACATGGGACTGTCGCTGTTCTCCTGGGCCCTCAAATAGCTGTCCATCAGATCACGCGGCTCATCATAATTACGATACGTGCTGCGATGCAGCTCAATTTCCTTGCCCATGAACGTAAAGAGCGCCCGATGGCTTTCCACAAAGCCATTGTAGCCGGAATAATCGGGCGCTATAAAACGCAGCAGCGGAAAGTGACTGAAGAGTGCACCCACCATGTCGATGTTCTTGAACAGCTCAAAGAACGTCTCCAGCAGCTCGGTTATTTCCGGGGAGCCCGGCTCATAGCGTCGACCGCTCAACATGCACCACAGTGTGTTCAGCACATAGACACTTGTCAGATCGTGCATCTCAATCCGCGCCTGCTTGCCGCCAGACGCCGTGACCCGTGCGCGCAGATCCTGCAGCAGGCAGCTGGCCTCATTGTGCACGATATCCACCATGCCGCTGCGCGCGAATCCAAAGTTTTTGAGGTGGCGCAATATGAAGCGACGCTGCTCCACCCACATTTCGCCATCGGTCAGCAGCACGCCCAGACGGGAGTTAAAAGTGCGCAAGCGATAGAAGATGCCGTCCGGACGGCCATCAATGTCCTCGTTGGTCATCATCTCGCTGATAGCCTCATTCGTATAGGCTATCACCACTTTATCCTTGCCAATCTTCAGGCCATAATAGCCATAGGGATTCACATAACGTCTGGCCAGCTCATCGATCACCTTGCAGAACATGCCCAGGCGCATGCGCAGCTGCGAGATCTGCAGGGCGCTGCCCACAATCGGATACCAGCGTGGACCTAATTGGTAATAATAATGGAAGAGGAAATATATTGTTAGAAAATCATAATATTCTCCGTTAGCCGTTAGCCAATAGCACGAATAGTTTTATACTTCTCCAAAAAGGGCTTCCCTGCTTCCCCTTTTTGGCTTATACCTACCAGGCGGAAACTTGTCCGGCTTCCTTGTGCCGCTCATCAGGAAGAGCAGCACAATTGTTGCAAAGAAGATCACGGCGTAAAACATTTCGTCTTGATTTCAGTGGATGCTGCACAGAGTGGCAAACTGTGATGCAACATCCGTTATGGTCACTTTTGGCTTTCACTTTCCTTTGAGCCGTTGCGTAATCCACAATTTGCCAGCGAAGCGGTTGTTGCAGTGAATGTTGCCGTTGCGTTTTCCTCTTGCAGTTTTCCCAAACAGTTTTTCGACTGAAGCCGCCGCTTGGGCGCAACGTCATTTTATAGGCGCCTGGAAAAGCTTTCTTTTCAGCTGGATTTGATTTGCTTGAAAAGTTTATCATTATGATTTCTGCACACAGCTTAAAGCTAATGCATAATCGAGTGCATATTTTTTATTTTATATGATCCATAAGCTTAAATTTGGACAGCTTTTGGCTGCAAGTGACCCAGTTTTGGACTATCTTTATATTTTCTTAGATAAACAGTTCACATCCATATATCTGCTGTATATATTTTTTGAATACTTAGATCTCTTAATTGTATTGCAATATCTGATCTTCTATTAATTTCTTTGCGAAACATTTTTGTATTTCACTTAATATTTAAAGAGAATCGGGAGTTCTTGCTCGGTATTATTTATTGATAAAAACTCGACTGTTAATTTTCTTTTCAAAAAGCATTTGATTTTTCTTTTCATTTTTCTTTTGAATATCTTTTCATTTTACCTTTGCTATAAGCTTAAATTTCTTTTTAATATTCTTTTGATTTCACAGTTATTCCTATAATCTATTTTAGGAAAAACTTGACTGCTTATTTATTTTCTTTTCGTAAATCTTTTCATTATAATATTCAAAAGTTTAACAGCGAGTCCCTGCTCGGGCGCCTTTAATCGATTTTTGTTATTGTTAAATATTTAACGGATGCTTTTCTAGCTCTCACTTTTAGTTTGGAAATCAGTTTCGATTTCCTTAATTCGCCATGGAGTACTTGATTGCCTTGAAGTTGATCGAGCATCATGACATTGCAGAAAGCTCGGAAACTTTGAAACCTTGGCGGCTTTTCCGAACGGATGCCGCAGGCTTTTCCCGAGCATTTTCCTCAGCCGTTGGCTACGTGACCCACTGCCATGGTCAGTGTCTTGCACAAAGTTCAATTTATTTGACCGCAACATTGAAACTGGCGCAAACAATAATAACAAATAACAAACGGATAAATGAAAAGCCAAAACTTGGCCAAAAACAATGCCAACCAAGTGGCGCAGGAAAACTAGTTGCATGCCCACCGAAAAAGGAAAAACAAAATAAAGAAAATAGCAAAAGAAAAACCACACGAACCCGTTTGGCGGGCAAATCAAACTGGCGCCTGCATCTGGATTGGATGTCGAAGTCGCTGGCGATTATGTCATGGCTGCATGATTCCAACTGCGGAAAGCTGTGCGCTTGTGGGCTGGTTTAAATGTGGCCAAAACAAAGTGGCTAGCGAGCCTAGCCTGGCTGGCCAAACTGGAGATAGTCGCGGCTTTAACCATGAAATCGCGCCACAAGGCTGCGCATTAAAGCGCTGGCCACGAAGCTAAACGGACGCGTTCAAACTGAGCAACTGCAAATGGGAGTCCGGTATGTGGGCAGCCTTTCGAAATCCTCGCCAGCTATATGCATAATACTTTTCGCTCTTCGTTTTTCAGTGTTGTACTTTTGGCCGTTATGGGCCTGGGCGCCATGTATATGATGCATCTGTTGGCACAGGACTGGAATCGCATACGACCCATACAGGGTATTACGAACCTGGCAGGACAGGCCAGCTCCGCACTGAATCTGCAACGGGTGACCAGTTTCATCGGACAGACCAGCTCGGCGCTGACTTTGCAACGTGGCAAACGTGCCACATTGAGTCGCGAACTGAGCTGGGTGCATGGCAGGCAGGATGCGGGTGCAGTGCATCAAGCCGCGTCCATTGACTGGAAGCGCATACTTGCCCGCGATCCCTTCGAGTGCTTGCAGTCGCTCATCTGTCAGCTAATGTCTGGCGCGGAGGCGAATTCGGCAGAGGCCGAGCTGCTGATGAATTTCATGGAATCCTCACTGGAACTGGCGCCAGCCAAAATTGGACGCGCCTTCAGTCGTGGTCTGGCGCTGCGCGGACGCACCGATCGCTGTTACAATGAGTATCCATTCTGTTTGTACTCCGCCAAGACCATGCTGCGCATCCTGCGCTGGTTCAGCGAAACGGGCAACCTGCCAGAGGACGATCTTCAATACTAAGGCTTCAGCTGTTGCGAATTTAAGTGTCGTGAATACCTCTGAGTAGAAACAACAGAGGTTGTTAGTCTTATGCTTTAGTTTTATACAATTATAATTAAGCTCTTGAGATAGATAATGAGCTATCAGTACTCCTTGATATACTGAGAAAATTCAAGAAACGCGTGCGGTTTCCTTCAACTTAATCCTTTTGAACTTTTGAATCCTTAAAGCCTAGAAACTTTCTATTATCTTCCCATTGCCTTCTATGAATCCAGAGTTTTCACAGAACTTTCATTCTACCTCATTTCTGGAATCTCCTAGCTCAATCTTACACGTCCATTAATCAAAATATATTTATTTCTTGTCTGTATAATAAAACCATTAAAAAAATATTGAAATTTCTATAGAAAAAAGTTTATTTGTAACAATTATTTTGTTATATAGTGTTTCAGTATGCAAACATATTTATGTATATGCATAAATATTGTATACTACATAAAATTAAGCAAACCAAGCGGAATGAAATTACAAGTTTAAATAGTTTTTCATACAGTTAGTCCTGCAACAAATATGCTTAGTTTTTGTAATGTCAATAAAATATTTTCTGTAGGTACGAAATCAAGGAAACTTGCGTGTGTGTATGTGTGTGTGTGTGTGCTTTACATAACAAATGAGCGAGTGAGCAAGAGAAAGTTTCGTTTTAGATAGCTTTCAAAGCTTTTAAAGTTCATGAATAACTTAAGTTTTACAAATAATTAAACTTCTGCTTTTTGTTCAGTAGTCTTTAAAGAGAGTGTAGTGTGGTAGTAGCTAAAGAGAGAGAGCAAGCGTTTAAGAGAGGGAGAGAACATTGTTGCATTTAAGAGAGCTTTCGTTCGATTTGTGCACTTGTTGATCAGTGTTGTCAACAGCCGCTTCAAAAAAAGTGGCTGGCGATCTCTCAAAATAGATGCATTTGCAACACTGTCAATGCGAGATTCCTCAAATATTTGAGCGCCAAATTATAAATAAATTTGTTTCCTTTGTGTATATAAACTAAATAAATATTGCGTTAGCTGTGCTTGTTCCATCAATGTTTGTTCTGCAGCGTCACGCTGGTCACATCCTTAACAATCATCTCGGCCACCTGCCAGGCAATCTCCTCCTGCACATTATCTTCGGGCAGATTTACCAATTTGCGCATTGCATTCTTAACGCTCAGCGACCAGGCTGGAGCTTTGTGGTTCGAAACGGCATCTACGGCCTCAAAGTCCCGCTCGTATCTGCCCAGCGAGTTCACGTGCCCAAATTTGAGCGCACTCACTGGACGCTGCCAGAGCAGCTGCGGATTTGTCAGCTGCCTGGCATCGATGTTCATGTTGGCCGCCGTTGTTGTTGTCGACGCTTTGACCGGCTTATGACCCGTATCCAGGCCAGCCAATAGTGTATTGTGCTGCGAGATGTGCGTACAGTCGGACATGGACATCGTTTTGCGATGTCGCTGCTGTGCAGACAATTTGGGTGCGCGCCGCAGACTCAGCTTGTGCTGCAGACTCGAGCTATCTATGGTGTCCGACGGCGTATGTGTGCACGTCTTGGCCTTCAGCTCGTTGACATAGTTGTCGAATATGTTCGATTTGAGAAAGTTGGCAAAGTGCTTTTGTTCCAAGTATTTGGCTGTGACCAGCAGCGCCAGATCGAAGGCCTGTGCCAGCTGACCGGGCGCACAGATGGCCTGCTCGACGCGCAGACGCAACTTCTGTGACATCCACAGACGACACTCGGACTGTAGCGAGAAATAGCGCTCGTATATGATCATGGCATCGGACTGAGCGGCACGTTGATCATCGTAGCTCTTGCGAAAGTTAATCGCTGTTATCCAGAATTCTAGGCACTCGCGCTCCTGCTGCTGCTCCAGGTACTCGGTCAGATAGAACAGCGCCAGCTCATCGTACAGCACGTCATAGATGTTCAGTGTCGCCGCATCGCCCTCGATCAGCTCCAGGCAATATGTGCAGTAGTAACTGCTCTGCAGGAAGCCCTGCAAATGATCACGCTCCAGCTGCTGCAGCACATAGTCGCGCGCCTCGTCGAAACAGCCGGCAGGTACGGGCTGTTGTGTCGATTTGTCACTATCCTTGCCACACAAAAACAGCGATATGTGCGCCAAGATGACAATGGGTAGCTCCACTAACAGCGGCGCATTAACAATCAAATACTTTTGGTAAATGGCAATCGCATCGTTGATGCTTGCCGCACTTATCGGCTGTAGCTCCGAGCTGGCTTTGGGTCGACCCATCGGCGCAGCTGCTGGCTTATGGTTGATCTGTTTGTTTGTCTCCGCATAGATGCGACTCTTTTCGTCATCGGTAAGCGGCTTGCGCATGGACAAATCGCACAGTGTTTTCATTTCAGGTACATCGTTTTCCTCCTCCGCAATGGATGCGCCGACAACAGGCGTAAGCTGCGGTGCCTCCAATGTAGCAGTATCCGCAACCGTTGCATCCTGTGGCCGCTCCTGGTGCAGCTGTGTTAATGCCGCGCGTTTAAAGTTTTCTATGTCCAAATAGAATTTGATGAGCGGCAGCGCGTTTTGGGTCTCCAAATACTGCAAAAAGTAGCTCAGACAATCCGGCTCGCTAACGATTGCCGTTAGCGTCATGGAGAGACGCGAGCTGTATTTGAATATGTCTGTAAAGAGCGTCAAAACGTGACAAGTCAATTAAACGCGCAATTTATGAGTATTGTGCAGTTCCGGAAATGACCACAGCAAAAGCAAAATCAACAACAATCACACACACATACACATGCATACAAATACTGTGACTGACATTTGCTTCATTACCTTCATCAGCAGCTGCGCCCACATTTAGCAAACTGTTGTTGCCCAAGCTGATTGCATCCGAAGTTGCCACTGCCGCCGCCTCCGTCTCCTCCTCCATGAAGACCTCATCACAGAAACTTGTTGTAGAGCGCAACGAATGACGTTTTTGCGCCGCTGCCGCACAATCTACCACATCATCAACGCTGCTGGCATCCGTTTCGTTAGAGCTGCGTCGGCGGCCTGTTTTGTGCGCGTCGAAAAATAGAAATTGACACCAAAACATAAACACAAACAGTCAGTTGTTTTTTTATCAAAAACTGCGTGCTTTTTATCACTTACTCGTCTGCCTTTTGATGTACTTCAGCATTTTTACATTCTACTTGTTCGTTTGACAAAAATTTTAGATGAAAAAAACTTAAATTAGTGTTAATAAATAGCACAATAATAAATAGCCCCGCAGACTTATGAGAGAAGTTGTTGTATATTGTCTGCACAAAGCAGAGTTGTCTTCCAGGGCTGCTGGAGCTATGTTTCAATATCGATAAAGTCGTGACGAGACGATAGCTTATAAAATTAACAGTGTGCACAAACGAGTAAATATCTATATATATATAATTTTTTGATTGCACACACTGCGACGCAAGCAGCTGTGCGACAACGTTGCGTTTTTTCACAATTAATTTTTTGTACAAACTTTAAGTAATAAGAGTTGTGAGTGAAAACACGACGCTCACACGAAAGCAACGAGAAAGGTAAAGACTGCAAGAAACCGGCACTGATGAGCGTATCGGCCACAACGGGCGGCGCTGCCGGCGACAACAATAACAAAAACAATAAAAAAAATTACACTAAACTGCCGCCAGCCGCGCTGGACGATCTCGTAAAATATGTGACATTACACGTGCGCAAACCGACGCCGCTAAGTGGCGTGGTATTGCCCTTTGTCCCCCTCTATCTGACCGCATTTTATCTATGGATCTACGTGTACAAAAGCCACGACATCGAGGCTGTGCAGGAAACGGCAGCAGCTGCAACAAACACGAATGAAGTGCAGCCACTCGACAATGCAGCGAATGCCGCGTGGAATGATATCGGCTTCATAGCTGTGGTGGCCATTGCATTTCTTCATGTGCTCACACTGCTCTTTTGCTACTGGAGCGTACATGTACTGGCATTTCTCACCTGCCGGCGCGTCAAGCAGCCGGCGCCGGGCGTTCTGGCCAAAGTAGTACCCACAGCGAACAATGGCAACTCCAAGATAGTGCCCATACGCAGCCTTAAGCTGGAGGATGGCCAGCAGCAATACTATCTGGTATTCCAGAAGACCAAATACGTGTGGGATCCGGATAAAGCGATATTCCGTGCGGTTGAGTTTCCTGTGAACAAACTGTTGAGTACGTATGCCAGCTCCCGTGGCCTGGAGACGGAGCAGTCAATTAAGACAGCTATGCAGACCTATGGCAACAATGAAATGGACATGGTTGTGCCCGAATTCCATGAGCTGTTCATAGAGCGCGCCACAGCGCCGTTTTTTGTATTCCAAGTATTCTCAGTGGGTCTGTGGTGCATGGACGATTTCTGGTATTATTCGCTATTCACGCTCTTCATGTTGATCGCCTTCGAGTGCACAATTGTTAAGCAGCAACTGCGCAACATGTCCGAGATACGTAAAATGGGCAATAAACCGTATTTCATATATGCCCTGCGCCAGAACAAATGGCGTCAAATCGGCAGCGATGAGCTGCTGCCTGGTGATCTGGTGTCCATAACACGATCCCAGAACGATAACATTGTGCCTTGCGATGTGGTCGTATTGCGCGGCACCTGCATTGTGGACGAGAGTATGTTAACGGGTGAATCGGTGCCACAAATGAAGGAATCTCTCGAATCGCTGCAACAGCTCAATACCGAACTGGATGCCGAGGGCGAGGGCAAGCTGACAGTGCTATTTGGTGGCACCAAGGTGGTGCAGCATACCGCGCCCAGCAAGGAATCGATGCGTGCTCCAGACGGCGGCTGCATTGGCTATGTCATACGCACTGGCTTCAACACCTCCCAGGGCAAACTGCTGCGCACCATACTCTTTGGCGCGAATCGTGCCACGGAGAATAATGCTGAGACTTTTGCATTTATTGCCTTTCTCATGGTATTTGCGGTTGCGGCCGCTTCATATGTGTGGGTCAAGGGCAGCGAGGATCCGGAACGCAATCGCTATAAACTGTTTCTGGAGTGTGCGCTCATATTGACCTCGATTATACCGCCGGATCTGCCCATTGAGCTGACGCTGGCCGTGAATACGTCGCTAATTCAGTTAACCAAATTATATGTATTTTGCACGGAACCATTTCGCATTCCGTTTGCGGGCAAAGTGCAGATTTGTTGCTTTGATAAGACGGGCACCCTGACCACGGATAATCTAATGGTGGAGGGCATTGCAGGCCTGTCGCCAAATGGCAAATGTGTGCCCATCGATGAGGCCGAGGACAACACAATACAGGTGCTCGCCTGTTGTCACTCGCTGGCGGTACTCGATGACGGCATGGTGGGTGATCCGCTGGAAAAGGCTGCACTCGCTGCCGTCGACTGGAACCTCACAAAATCGGACAGTGTGATACCCAAGCGTGGCAAGCTCAAGCCGCTTCGAATTGTTCAACGCTATCATTTCTCATCGGCACTAAAACGCATGTCTGTCCTGGCCGGCTATCTGGTGCCCTTCTCTAACGAAATCAAATACATTGGCGCTGTTAAGGGTGCTCCGGAGGTTATAATGGGCATGCTTAAGGACGTTCCCGGCAATTACGAGAAGGTGAGTGGGGGTATAGGTGCAGCAAAATAGAGTAAACTCTTATTCAAAGCTATGTCTTGTATTTGTAGATTTATTTGGAATACGCTCGTCGCGGTGCACGCGTCATGGCGCTGGGCATCAAGGAATTTGGTAATCTGAGTGGGCAGTCCATACGTGAGGTGAAACGTGAGGATGTGGAGTGTGAATTGATTTTTGCCGGTTTTGTGATAATCTCGTGTCCCATGAAACCGGACTCGAAGGCTGTCATAAAAGAGCTTGTCCAATCGTCGCATAAGGTGCTTATGATTACGGGCGACAGTCCGCTGACAGCTTGTCATGTGGCCCGGGAGCTGCGCTTTACGAACAAGAAACTAGTCATACTAACGCCACCACAAAACGAACGCGACGGCGAATGGAGCTGGGTGTCCATTGATGGCGATCGCACCTATCCCCTGGACGATTCCAAGAGCAGCAAGAACATTTCAATGCTCCTGTCCGCCAACGATTTGTGCATCACCGGCGAGGGATTACAGTATATGCAGCAAGCGCACCATCAGTACATGCTCAAGGTGCTGCCCCAGGTGACAGTCTGTGCCCGCTTTGCGCCCAAACAGAAGGAGTATATCATAACGACGCTCAAGCAGCTCGGCTACTACACGCTGATGTGCGGCGACGGCACCAACGATGTGGGCGCCCTCAAGCACGCCCATGTCGGCGTCTCCTTGCTGACCAGCGCACCCGTGAAACGCAATCGTACCGAAGACGAACTGCGACAAATAAATGCAGCTGCAACAGCAGCTGCTGCGGCAGCAGCGGCCAATCAGCAGCTGTCGCCGCGTGAGCGCGCTTTGCGGCGACGCCAAGAGCATATCGATCGGACGCAGGCGCGTCTACAGAGCGCTCTGCGCGACATGGAGGATCAAACAATGGTTAAGCTGGGCGATGCATCCATAGCGGCGCCATTTACCAGCAAATTATCGTCGATTATGTGTGGTAAGTATATAATTTCTATTACTCTAAAAAAGAGCTAATGCTTAACACTACCTCTTTTCAGTGAACCACATCGTCAAGCAGGGTCGCTGCACGCTAGTCACCACGCTGCAAATGTTCAAGATTCTGGCATTAAACGCACTTATTCAGGCCTACTGCCAGTCCGTGCTCTATATTGATGGCGTCAAGTTCAGCGATACCCAGGCCACCATGCAGGGCATTTTCATAGCGGCTTGCTTTCTGTTCATCACACGCTCCAAGGTGAGCTGGGCGCATTTGGCATAATCTACTTAGTTAAGTTTAATAATATTCTTGTGATTATCTTTTTGCAGCCACTGAAAACTCTATCAAAGGTGGCTCCACTGCCCAACATATTCAATTTGTATACCATATCGACAATTCTCACACAATTCGCGGTACACTTTGGCACACTCTATTATCTGACCAGTGAAGCAACGGCGCTGGCGCCACCCAGGTAAATAAGGCACATCCGTGATAAAAAAAAATGGATGTAGAAGTATGTATTTAAAGTATATATATATATGCTCGATCAGTATCACAAGCCAAATTGATCCATGTCATGCTCGTCTGATTCTATGCTAACGAGCCTGTCAATATCTTGAATTTTTGCCTAATTCTATCTATGCATTGGGCTGCTATATATATACGCCAGAAAATATCATTATAATTTGTTGTTTAAAATTCCTTTCAATTATTCAAGATATGTCTTAAACTTATCAATTACGAGAGCCACAACGCCCGTACTATTTCATAAAGTCTCCACGGGCACAATCAATTAGTTATTTAATATTTAATATCTTTTCTTGCCAGTTACGAGCTTTACTGTGCTGCTGAGATATTATCATAATATATGCGTTAATTTATATCAGCATTCCAGAACCATATATTATAGCTCCCATAGGAGCTATTGGTCATACCTTTTGATTCCGAATCTGTCTTGACCAAACTCTCAAAGAACTAGCTTTATGTTTCTTACATACAATGTTCAAAATCTATTCAACATCGGGAAAATATATCTATATATTCGCTTTTCGGCTGTATCGAGATGTTTTATAAAAGCAACATCGTGTACCTTAATATTGAATCATATCGGATGTCTCCCTGCGTTTAAAATATTCGACATTTTAAAAATAATTATTCTCTCATCCTAAGGCTAATGGTTGTTTTGTTTCTTTTTGCAGAGTGGGCAAGGTGAAGCTGTATATTGACATGGATAATGAGGAAAAAACGAAATATGATCCAAATATTGTCAGCAGCACGGTCTATATCATTTGCGTCTCGCTGCAGGTGGCCACCATTGCAGTGAACTATAAGGTATTTAGCCGACATGCTAAATGGTTGCTATATACTAATTAAACGTTTGTGTTTCAGGGCCATCCTTTTATGGAAAGCCTGCGCGCCAATCGCATGCTAATGTGTGCCATTGGCGCCTCGGCTGCCTTGGTGCTGTTCCTCACCACAGGCGTTGTGCCCGGCCTGACGCAATTCTTCGAAATCGTCGACTTTCCAGCAAATGTGCGTAGTCTTAGTTATTACTCCTTATGTATATCATTATTTGATTCGTAACTTGTTTTTTGCAGTTCCGTCAAACATTGCTGCTTGTACTCATAGTGGATATTGTTGGTGCCTTTGCACTGGATCGCATCTGTTCATTCCTGTTTGGGGAAACGCGTCGCAAGTCCAAAGTCCTGAACTGTTAATACTGGTAGGAATTTAACCACACGACTAAGACAGCAGCATTCTAAGCGTACCCTATATAGCCCCATAAAAAATATGAGTATATTTTGAATAACTTTGCCCACTACTTTTGATTAATATCAATCATAAATTTATAAGTTGTAACCTATTATATCTTTTCTCGCCACTTGAATGCTGCAATTTGTATTAAAACTTAGAGTGGTTAATTTTTTTTTGGCGTCGGTTTCTTAATTGTTTTAAATTTATGAAGAGTTCAAATAATGCATTTTTTTTGTTCATGTATTTGAAAGTTTTGTGCGCTTGATTTGTCGAACTAACGAGTATATATTTATAAATTAATATATGCAGCTAGTTCAATTTGCGTAAGATTTGTAATGGTAATAAATATAGCTAATAAATTTAAACAGTATATATATAAATTTATATTTAGTGCGTTTCCTGTAATTGTTCCTCCAGTTTCGAATCCTCGAGCTGTTTAAATTGTATCAAAATGACCAAATACGTGGTGACAGCTGAAAAGATCTGAGAAATAATTAATGCAATTTTCGATTAAGATAATAATTGTTGTGCTTAGATAACCTTAAAAAGCGTCGAGTTGTCTATTGCAAAGAAACCATATGCCGTGAATTGTACCTCCTGCTTAATGCTCTTGGTCAGAAATTTGTCAATCTGTTGGAAGTAGTTAGATTCCGGGGTTATATATAAGAACAATGAAATACTGTATATGGAAGTGTTTATATTCTGATTTGTGCAGTCGAAGTAGAATATACATATATACTCCACTTCCATATAGCATGTTTAAGATACAGAGCTTACAATATTTTGAAACTCCTTGCTCTTGCCATAGACTCGCGCCAGTATCTGTGATGTGGTATTGGCCTGCAAATAGATGGTTCACCTAATTAGTAGAGTCCATGTCAGTCCACGGAGACCCACCTCGTAGGTGGTGGCACCACAACTACGCGACAAGAGGGTCAATAGGGAGGTGTGCAAGCACAACCAGGCGAGGCACCATTGCATTATGTGGGACGAGATGACGCCCCTGTTGTTGGTGATCTGCACAAATAGATTATACCAATTGGTGGTCACCGTGTAGAAGGAGTAGCCGAGAAAGCACACAATTATCAGGCTGCAGCATTCGTTGATGCTCTTGTAGATGCGCAACAAACGATTGTGTGTCCGATAAATGAATAGCGAATCCTCGGGAAAGCTTTCCATGTGCGACTGCCGCTGGCGACGACTCTTGCCCAGCTGCTGGGCATACGAATACCCATTAAGTAGCCCATTGACAAACTGAAAGCGTATGCACACGATGCGCAACAGGGCCGAGGCAAACACAATATAGGTGGCCGTCAGGCCATTCTGCACCGCATAGAACCCGATCAGGATGTAGGTGGTGGGCGTGATTTCACCATCGAGCACATGAATGCGTATGAAGATAATATACGCCTGACAGGCGGCAATCAATAGCAGAAATTTGATTGAGAAATTGCAGTTGTTGCTTAGCGCAACGCCAAACTGACGCAGCACCTCCTGGTCCAGCTTGAGGATATCGTTCATGATTTGGATAATGCATTTCGTGTTGCGGGCACAAACGAAAACAGCTGCGAAATTAAGAATATGAAATCAGAATCTCGATCAGTTCCGCGGGATCTTGACTCACTCAGCGTATAGGTGAGAATGCAGAGGAGCAGCTCGATCCACTGATTCACATTGTCCGTCTCGCGCAGCGAGATGAACAGCTTGGCCCCGTTGGGCGTCATCAGGCTGTAGATATTGAATATGGTCAGCGCATGGACGACGCCGCGCACAAAAAACGAATAGAACTCGTTGGTCCTGGTGGGCGGACCCACCTCAAAGCTGGACACCTGCTCGTAAATGGGCAACAGGCCGCTCGCCTTCAGCACCGACAATATGGCGCCGATATCCTCGAAAACGGGATTCTCGACCGGCGCCTCAGCCGGACGCACGAATGCATCGTTGCCCAGCAGATGCGGATGTGGCGAAAGGCGTCGCTGTTGCGGATGCACCGAGAGACGCGACTTCTGCGCTGCCATTTCAATTACCCAACTGTTGGGACTCATTGCCTAGAGGACACTGGCGACAAGGATTTGGCTAACTAGGTGCGTGCTTTGGTCAGGTGGAACACCGATTGAAACGCACTCGCGCTTATCTGATTTGGGCCCTTATCGCCAATCCGTCGTCCATTACAATAATTAATTTGTTTGCCGGCGTGTGGCATTGAAAAAAATGAGAAGTGGGCAATTATTTGCGGAGCGTATGATTTTTCACGCTCGCTGGCACTCGTAAATAATTGTGAGTGCACTCACTTATTCATGCGAGTTTATAATTTATGCAACAATTTATGTAATTCTCACACTCACGAATACTTGATGAATATACACTCATAAATATCAACTGGGAGCAGACCCAAAATAATATTTGTCTTTGCCTTTGGATTTGGTTTGTGAAGCTGCCTCTCCACATCCTTGAATCCAGGTTTTAATTTTAATTATTTAATTTAATTTAATTTACAACTGCCCTTTGTACTGAAAATATTGCAAGCATTAAATATTTTCATAAACAAGATGCGGGCTAGATTTGGTCTCTACCCAAAATTGGCATCTATCAAATATTGTTAGATAAAGCCAATTATTGGAGCTATGATTATTCGTACTTTTGGCCTTTGTCTTTCTCAAAAGTTATTGATTTTAAAGAAAATTGTATTTATTTACAAAGTGTATAGCCCGAGTTTCGGTTTGCTTATTTTTTTGATTACTAGGAAAAACTAAACTGAAATGTTGGGCTCAAACCGGTTTAAAAACAAAGATTTTTATTATCAAAATAATATTTAATAAAAAATCATCTCCATACCCCCAATTTCGCACTAATTTTTGAAATTTTTTTAAAAACTTACATTTTTGTAATATTATATTTAGTCGACTTTAAAAGATCTTTTGTGAAAAACTCTTTATCCGAATATAATCATATATAACTAAAGTTTTTTTCGCAAATGAATATACTCTTGATATACTCTTAAGAAATATACTCAAATATATAATCAGGAATAGTCTTGTGCGTATATTACGCATGTTGCTAAACAAATTTTGAATACACTCACGAATGCACTCAGGAAAATATTAAATGAACAGACGTATGAACGTGTCAAAGTACTCATATTTCTGAACATAATAATGAATGTACTCAAAAATGGAAGGGATTCGTGAATACACCCGTATACTCATTAATGTACCTGTAAGTGCACTTCCGATCGTATGTATTTATTCAAAGGTACATCCATTCATATTCATAGACTTGTGATATACCCATGTTGCTAAGGTTATTTTGAATACACTCACGAATGCTCTCATGAAAATATTAGTGAAGAGACTTGTCAAAGTATTCATCATATTTTTGAACATAATAATGAATGTACTCAAATGTAGTATAAGGAGTAGATTTGCGAATACAGCCATATTGCCTATGCATTTTTGAGTACACTCATAAATGCACATGTAAGTGCAATCCCGAATGTATTTATTCAAAGGTAGATACCGTATATTCATAGGAATATAGATGCACTCGCACTCACCTCAGAGGCCAGGCAATCGAAGGAGCTGCAAATGACGCCCATGATTGCGGTCTCGGCCAGCACCCAGGCGCAGGAGAGGCCCATCGTGTCGTGCCCCTCCTTGCGCAGTTGGTCGGGCGTGGTCAGCGTGGAGAAGGCCAAGTAGCTCTGGTTGGTGACCGTGTAGAAGGAGAAGCCAAAGAAGAAGAGCAGCGCGACACCAGTTACCGAATTCATGTTCTCCGTAATGTAGCGAAACTTGCAGAGTATCTCGATCAGGTTGCTCAGCTCACACCAGTCGTCCTTGTCGTAGAGCTGTCTATCCTTCTGCGTGAACAGATCAAGCCGTCCATTGAGGAACTCGATCCGCAGCGCCAGACCCATGAGTATGGTGCGCAGGTAGAGCGCAAACATGCAGGAGTAGAGCATCTGCAGGCTGTAGATCAGGATGAGGATGCACTGACGCCGCGCGTCGATCTCGCTCAGGAAGTGTATATAGTAGAAGGCGACCAGGACAACGCTCGCCGAGGCCAGCACCAGCAGTGTGCCCAGAAATCGGCAGCTATAGCTCGCCGCATAGCCGTGCGCCTCCAGATACCCATCCAGCTGGGAGAGATCACGTATTGTGCGAAAATGCTTGGCTCCATTCAGGACACTCGAGATGACAATTATCGTATAGCTGGCGATGCAGAAGAGCGTCTCAATGGTGCGATTTATGTCCTCGGTGTCGCCCTGCGAATGCGCCATCAGCTTGTAATCCTGCGAGGCGAACAGCACATCCTCGCAGAATAACACCGACGACACGAGCAGCAGCAGAGCCAAAATGCGTCCATATAGCTTGCCCCGGGAACTGATGCCAAAGCTCTCCGACTGATTGCCGCTGAAAAAGGGCAGCAGAGCACACAGCTGTGTGGGCCTGGCCACGCCCTCCAAATCACGCAGGATTTTCATAGCCATGGGAGAGCGTTCAACCAGAGCTCCGACTTGAATTGAGTAGAGCTTCCAGGTGTATCTCTGAATATATCCATTCATAAAGTGCGCAACATTTTGGAACTCGCATTACCAGCTAATGATTCCATTAATACGAATTGTCGGCGATTATTCAAATTAATTCTCCAACCCGACAACTTTCTAAATACCTTACAAATCGATAGAGTTGTTTGGACGAACCGCCTGGAAAAGGTATTGCTTCTTGCCAAATGAAAGGTAAATCAATTTTGAGAACTTGCCAAAAGGCATTAAGATATTTCACATGTAAATCGGGTTAGTTTTGATATTCTATGGATCCTAAGAATCAAAATCTCACTCGCTTTTGTCCATCATAAATTGCGATATCCGCAATAAATTGAAATAAAAAATTATCTAAAATTCTAAAATTGATATATAAGAAATTTTCCCAAGTCAAGGATAATAACAAGAAATTCCTGAAAACCTGAAAAAAAAACAAATGTGATGATTATCTTTGAATATTTGAAGATTATCTTTTCTTTTAGGAAATAATCTTGAAATTCAACAATTAAGTAAGGAGAATATTTCAAATTCTTCTCAAAGGAGATTAATTTAGGGTTTTTGATGTCCGCAATAAATTGAAATAAAAAATGTTATTATATAAAATTCTAAAATTGAAATATAAGGAATATTCCCAAGTACAAAGAAATTCTTGAAAACCTGAAAGGAAATTAAAGTAAAAATTTGCAAAATATATGCAAGCTTTTCTTATAAGAAATCATCCTGAAATACAACAATTATTCGTTTATTTCAAAATATGTTGAGAAATATATTTGAATATTTTAAATACCAAATTATTCTTTGAATGAATAAATTTAAATAAATTCATTTAGGAAATTCGTCTTTAAATAAATTCATTAAACAAATTCTTCTTTAAATTAATTTAATTAATAAATCTGTCCCAAAGGCCAAATCAAGAATTTAAGAGGCTAAGCTGCAAAATCGATAGGCCTAGTAAAGACTTTGAGTTAATTAAAAACGAATCAATTTTATAGCTTAGAGCATTAAACGATTAAATATGAAATGCGAGCAAAGCCTACTAATAATCGTTAAATATCTTTTTACCTGTATCTAATAACTACCCCTCGAATATGGCCGTGTAATTGCTGCTGTATTATCACCCGCAAGCATAAAATATTTTATATTTGTCACCTTTCGCTCCCCCATTTGAGAGCTGAGATCCGATGTAGATGCCTCTCGCCTCTCGCCTCGTGCCCGACCCGCCCCGGACTCGGGGCTCGCCATTTTTCCACCCCTAATGAGGGATTGCAATTCTCAATCAATGCGGCGCGCCGGCACTTTTATATTGTATACCCTTCCAGAGGGTATTATCATTTTGTCACGTTATATGCAAAGCCGGATGGGAGCGCGAGATGATTCATTACGAGTTTTACCATGCTCCTCTCTTATGAATCAAATCTTATTAATATCAGGCCACTCGCGAAATTGGAAGAATCAGTTGAAAAATGAGTTTTTGTATAGTAACTTTTCCGTACTTCAAAAGATCTGGGCCAAACTCAGCTGCTGAGTTACCAGCTTCACTTTTTCTTCTTTCCTTTTCGGTTTCGGTACGGAGAACTGGTTGGTTTAAAAGTTTCCTTCTTAATAAATAAAATGTACTGCAATTTCCGACTCAAACCGGTTCGATATAAAACTATGTTGCTGCCATTTCGGTTTGGTTCAAACCCGTTTTGCTGGCTGATTTCTAAGGGTATTTAATCTTCGGTGTGCCGAAAAAAGTCATTCTTCTTGTTGTTGTTTTTTTTATTTTATTTTTGGGGGAGATTGTGTGAAACTGGCACGCTGTTGCTTAGCTGTTGCCTCTGCTGCTGCTGCTGCTCTGCTGGTGCTCTGCTGCTGCTGCTGGCTGTGACGTCACGAGACAAGGCCGTGGTCAACGGCCAACGGCAACAGATACAGACACACCGTGCACTGGGGCGCAGCTCTTATCAACATCATCAGCAAATCAACGCGCAATAAATAAAACCATAAACAGAATAAATCAAGAGATTATTTTCTAACAATTTTTATTTGTATTTTGCAAAAAAATGTGGCTGCTTCATCCGTGGCTGCTGCTGCTGCTGCTGTTGGCATTGGGCACACGACAGCTTGGCCACGCCCACTACACCAGCGGCGATGTGGTCTACCATGCCTTGCCCCATTTCTGGACGGGCGTGGGCTTCTGTCCAGCCGGCGATATCAATCATGGCGGCATCAGCGGCGCTCTGGAGGCGCCCGAGATGCAGCTGCAACTGCGCCAGATTGGAGCATTGCCCGCGGGCGCGGTGACACACATACGCATCCATTGGCTGCTGGAGCTGGTGCAGTTTCTGGAGTACAGCACGGAGGGTGTGCCCCAATATGACTATGAGAAGTTTGACAGATTTGTGGATATGCTGCAGGAGCAGCAGCTGTCGCCGGTGCTGGAATTTATGGCCAATCCAGGTCATGTGTTCACCGCCAATCCCGAACGCAATTGGTTCCTGTGGGAGCACTTTGTCAAGAGCATCATCAATCATCAGCTGGGTAAGCCATTCCAGGCTGCCTAAGTAGTTGTCCGGGTAATATCCTTGCCTTCATCTTCTGCGCAGCTCGCCATGGCCCCGCACGCTTGTCCAACTGGCGCTATGAGACCTGGAACGAGCCGGATTTGCGCAGCTACAATCGTATCAATTTTACGGCTGCATCATATCTGGAGTATGTGCAGGCTGTGCGCCGAGGCCTGAGCAAGGCTGGCGGCAGGCGCAAGTCCAAGCGCCAGCAGCAGCTTTATCGTGCCCTGCGTGGACCCGCCGGCCTGTTCAAGTCCGAGCAGCATCATCCCTTCTGCTGGCAGCTGCTGGAGCTGTGCAATCAGCAACTAGCCAAGTGTCCCATCGATATACTCACCTACCATCGCAAGGGTCTGAATGGCAGCGCTACAGAAATTCTTAATGGATCTCTGGCGCTGCTCACCAAGATTTACCAGGATTATCCCCAGCTGCAGCAGCTGCCAGTGGCCAATGAGTAAGTCTAGGCATAGCTCCAATCCACTTATTGTACATAACTAAAGGCGTTTGCTCTTCGCCTGGTTGCAGTGAGGCTGATCCCGTTGCGGGCTGGAGCACGCCGCGCGACTTTCAGGCGGATGTGCGCTATGCGGCCATCCTGATATCCACCGTGATGCAGCACTGGCAGGCCAAGCTCGCTGGCGGCGCAATGGCCCAACTGGAGTCCATCAGCCATGACAACGCCTTTCTCAGCTATCATCCATACGAGTTTAGCCAGCGGTAAGTAGTCATTGCCGCAGCCCAATCACTGGGATTGATATGATGTAAAAGTTGGTTTCCTAACCGACATAAAGATTCCAAATGAATCGACTCGAGGACACGGATACAAATTCCTGAAAAGGAAGATAGCTTTGAAATCCAACTTGGAGACTTTAAGATTTCTTGATACTGTTTACAATTAAAGCACAATTATTTTTGCCATAATATACTAACTAGATCATAATTATATCCCAATCCCGAACCGGCAATCTTTCAGCACCTTGTTGGCGCACTTTCGCATGAACGAGACGCAGCCGCCGCACTCGCAGTTCGTGCAGAAGCCCGTCTACGCGGCGCTGGGCATGTTGGCCAAGCTGGGCACTCGAGCCGCTGATCTGGAGCTGGTGAATATGGACAGCAAGCACAGTGTGCAGGTATTGCGCAGCATCTCTGGCAATGGGGTGGCACAGTATATGGCCACCATATTCCTGAGTCCCGAGCAGGCGGGACCCCAACTGACCGCATATCATCACAAATACACGCTGAACATGTCCATTGCGAATGAGTCGGCCTTCATCACGGAGCTGCTGGTGCCGCACAGCACAGACCCGGCGCATGTGTGGCAGCAGGCCGGCAGTCCCGCCTATCCGAATGCCACAGTGCGCGAGGCCATGCGACGGGCGCAGACACCCAGACTATATGAGACGGGTCCCATTTGGCAGTACAACAGCGAGCTGGTTGTCAACTCGGCCAGCCTGCCGCTGCCGTGGGTGATGCTGTTGCGCGTCTGTTCGGCGGCATGGCCCAAGCTGAAGCGGCCGCAGCAGCTGGAAATTGTGGAGGTAACACAGCGCGAGGTATTCATCCGATGGAGCGAACAATCACGCTCCACCCAATGCCTGAAGAGCTATGAGGTTTGGTTCAGAGAGCGTGCCGGCTCCGAGTGGCTGCACATCTCCATGGGCTGGCATCTGCCCTATCCATCGTTTCAGTATGCGCCGGGCCTGAATGGCAGCGTAAATGGTAAGGAAAATATTTTTGGGGTTTACTTTCAGCTAAAATTGACATCCTCCTTGTTTATATTTCCAGGTTTCTATAAGGTGCGCGGCGTGGATGTGTTCAATGAGAGCAGCGCCTTCTCACAAATAGTCGAATATCTGGAGTTATAATTTAGCACAACAACTTTATCAAACACATTTATATAAATTGTATGGGTTTATTAACATATCGGGCATATTAGATGAAACATAATCAGGCTTTGCTTGGCCACAAGCAGCGTGCGCTGCTCACTCTCCAAATCTCCCACTCTTCAACTCTATCAAACTTTTGGCATGGAACTGATCAAATAATGGGGCACAAAACTTCAGAGCAGCGCTGCGTCTTGTTCCATATATAGTTATCTCATATACATAAATATTTATACAAATATATATATATATATATAGTACATAACGTGTGTGTGTATGTGAGTAAGTGTGTGTGTGTGAGTGCGTGTGTATGTTTATGTAACACATTAATACATAAGTGCCACCCCGGGGAGGCCAAAGCGTTCAGCGCAATGTCTTAAGCAATAAACACATCAAATTTTGTTTTGCGATAAAGTACAAAAAAAATATATATATGAAAAGAGAGTCCAGGCATCAGTGTGTTCAGCCCTCGGCATCCAGCACCAGCCACTTCTCATCGATGTGCTCCATTTGCTTGGTCAATATGGGATTGCGTACACGCACCTTGATCTCCAGCTTGCCGCCGACCTGCTTACGACCATCCATCAGCTGCAAATGAAGGATTAATGATTTAATTATAATTGATAATTTACATGGTTTTATTTTGCACTCACATCGTAGGTATCGTGTATATCACACTTGGTTTCCAGCTGCTGCAGCTTCACATTGACGGTACCAATAAGCGTATCGGATCGCAAGAATCCTCTGAAACAACATATGGGCAGTTTACGACTTAGTCCACAACAATCAATACTGCAGCTGTTTTTTTTTTTTTTTGTTTTATTTATTTTAATTTTTATTTATAGCGTTTTGCGTAGCAATGAGTTTTTGTTGGGATTTGAGGCGTAAGAATTTGTAAAACATATTGATTAAAAACTTTCGAATTATGCATTCAATGTTTGCAACAATGGAAATGTGAAAAGCAGCGAGCGTGCTAAACTCATATCTGGGCAAAGCTCAACAACAAAAAATTACCTGTTAAGGTATTTAAAGAAGAAACTATAAAGTAAAGAACCAAAATTTCTACTAAAAATACATATGAGCAGATGTCTAGGGCGTTTCCAAAACCATTTAAACACCTGTGGCGCGCTGTTATAAGGCAAATGCACGGATTATGTAATTAACAGTTTATGTTAACGACGTTAACATTTGTTTGAATAGCTAGCAGATTGACAAATACAAATAGATAATACCAAACCAAAATAGTATAAAAAATTCTACTAAATTTTCAACTTTTACTAAATTTGAAAAAAAATTTAAATTAATATTAATGTGCTATTTTCTAATTTCTGAATACTTCTAATTTCGGATATTCAAACATTCTGATCAACCCCTCTAAACTTAAAATACTTATAATAGATACTTAAATTTTACTAAAGTAAATATAAACGTTCTGATACTCCTTCCGGTATTCCAGATTCGTCTTTAATTAATCTACGTACTAAATTTGAAGTTAGTTTTAATAAGATATTTAGAAAAGTTATTTTCATGGGGTCTAAACAGCTGGATTTATCTAATAATTTATGTAGAAAGAATCAAGTGTAATAGCTTTAACCCGACATTATTCTTAGAGAACCTCGCATGCATGTTATACTTGACGGACTACAATGAGTTCTACTTGGTTTCTTCCGCTTCACCTTGGTTAATTTATATGTATATGCGGTAGGCATTAGTAAGAGTTAAAATTTGCAGTGCTCAATAAAGCGTTCGATTCACATTTTAAAGAGTTGGACTCACCCTCTGGAATAGATCTCGAATTTAACGCCGTGACGTCTAAAGATGCGCTGAAACTGGCGATTGCTGCGCTGAATGTCTACCTTGAAGCGTTCATCGTAGTCGGGACTGTCCGTGTCCTTGATCACATTGGTTTTCGTTTTGAATGATTCATCCTGCAGCATTGGAGAAATTAGCAAAATTTAACTGACAAATCGAACGCTGGAAACTTACATTCAACAGTGGAAACTCGACGCGCACATAAGTGTCTACATCCTTGGGATTGGACACATTGTAGTTAATGCCGCGCACGACTACAATTTCCAGCTCATTGTCCGTCAGATCCGTGTTGCAATGGACAATGTTGAAGGAACGCTTCTCGTAATGGAATTTGGGCAGTGTTTGATTCTTACGCTTGGAGTAACGCACCAGATCCAAATCCTTTTGTACGGTCAGTGCGAGATTCTCAAATCGATTCATGCCAGCCACATCGCCCATGGCCTTGTGATGATCGCGCGTATTTTTGCACATCATTAGCTGTTTGGCCAGCTGCTCCTCCATGCGCACGCCAATCTCGCAAATGTCATCGCTCGGATCACAATCCTCGGTAGACACAATGGCAAACGATGCCTCCAGATTGTCACGTTGCGATGGCGGCACAGGCAGCTGTCATCGGAGTACACATATTATTTACTACATTCCTAGTATAACCAAATCCAGTTAAGCTTACCGTGCTGAGATCCACGGGCAGTCCGCTGCTTGCAGCATTGAGCAGCGAGTCGAAACCCTTGTAGATCTTTAGGTATTCCTTGGCCTGATCGATTTCGCCCGCTTTTTTGGCTGCTATGGCGGCCACTTTAAACTCCTTTTGCCGCTCGAGCAGCAATTTCATTTGTTGCTCTGCCAGATTACTTTTCTGATGATTGCCCGTCGTGCGTGTCGTTAGCTCCTTGGGCTGTGGCGGCGAAGGAGCTTTTCGTGCTGCCGTCGGCGTCACGGTGCCAGAGCTGGTGGGCGTGCCACCAGCGGAAGTGCTCGCTGTAGCAGGCGGTGATGTGGGCGACATGGGCGGCGTGGGTGCAGGTGCGGCAGGCGCAGCATCCGCCGTGGGCAGTGGGCCAAAGCCCGGTGGCACGGGCAGCTCATCAAAGGCCACGGGTCTCCCTGCCTTGTATTGTTTGATGGCGTCTTCATACTGTTTGACAATCCGTCCAAAGCGACGCGCTTTGCTGGTATTGCTCTCCGCCTTGGCAGCCTCCTCCACAGATTTGTATTTATCCAGACGCTGCTGAAGCGCTTCTATCATCGAAGTGGGCGCGGCTGTACTATCAACTGCAGCTGCCGGCGGTGGTGCTGGTGCTGTTGGAGCTGGGGCTGGAGCTGGTTCAGCAGGTGCTGCGCCCTCCTGCATCTTGGCCATGAATGCTAGAAATTCGCCCGGCGGCGGCGGCATATCACTCAGATCAACCTCTTGACCGTCCTCGCACATCTTTACCACGACATCGAATTGCTTCACCACGCGTAGAAATTGCAGAGCAGCGGCTGTATCACCGCTGCGTTTGGCTTGCACTGCAGCGGCTTTGTATTCATTTTGACGACTGCGCATTTGCGACACCAAGGGACTAGCAGGCGAGGGCGTAGCTGTTGCTGGCGGTGTGCTGGGCGAGGCAGCTGCTTCTGTTGCTGGCGGTGTGCCCGGCGTGGGGGGCGCTGGCGCGGCACGCTTGGGCTGCATGGGCTCTTCTGTAGGTGCTTCACCTACCGGCTTGATGCTCACCTCGGGCGGAATGTCATCAACATTGATGCTCCTGCCGGCTGCTGACTGCTTCTGTAGATCTTGAAGTGTCTTTAGGCCACGCGCAAAACGTCGCGCCTTTCCTGATTCCCCAGCGGCTTTTGCATTGGCCTCAGCTTGTTTGTACATGTCCAACCGCTGGTTTATGATGCCCAATGTGTCCACTGTTGTTGTCGGCAGAAAGGTCTGAACCGGCTCTTGTTCTTCAGCAGCAGCGGGGGCAGCAGGTGGCTGCTCCTCTTCCCCATCCTCCACGCCCGCAATGCCATGCAGCTCGCCCAGCAAATCACTGTCATTCTCAAGAGCAACGTCGTCATCATCATCGCTGACATCGCGCAAGCTATCGGCTATCATTTTGTCCAGATCGCTGCTGGGCAACAATTTTGGCTTTGGCTTTGCTTTGGGCTTTGGCCCGCCGCCGCCGCTAATTGCCGCCAGCTCAGCCTCTAAATCGCTATCCACTGCATCATCATCGCCAAAGCCAGCGCTGGGATCAAAGTCATCCGGTATTTCCGTTAAACCGAACTGTGTGCGTATTCGTGTGCGTTCGCAAGGCGAGAGGAAAGGGAAAGCATGACTCATAATTGTAAATAGACAATTCTATTTGCTTGTTTTTCTTTCCTTACCTGGGATAAATCGTGCTGTCGGCGCTTTGGAGGCTCTGGCCTTTTGCGTGAAAACATTCTTGACTAATTCAAAGCAATTTCGTTATAACTATGACTGTATTTAGGCACTGAAATTCTATAATTAAAATTTAAAACACAAAATTGCGTTGCAATCGCCTAGACGGACAATAACAAAATTCGCTGTTATCGAAAGTAGGGATGACCGATAGGAGTTTTAAATAAATTTATCTGGCGATATGGCTAACGGCTTTATGAAATTAAAGGTAATCGATATCAAATTTATAGCTCAATCGTTTTGCTAGGTCGCCTGAAAACCAGTTGGAAAACTAAACTTGTTTTTCTTTTTGGGCTGACAAGGCTGGACCAACAGACCGAATATTAACACTATACTTTTTAAATTATATACATATCTTTTATTAAGAAGTTAGTTAAACGTTACCAAATCAGCGCAGGTTTGCTGAACAGGGTTTTTATTCGTGTAAACCGAAATTAATCGTTACCGTTGATTAGTCACGGGTACACACTTATCGACCATCGCTATCTCTAGATCCTATCGATGATAATGCCACCACAGTGCACAACAGTTTGCGAAAAATTCGTGTAAAAATTTCTATTGATTGACAAATTGTCCAGTTGAAGTTAGACCAATTGGAAATTTAAGAACTGCGCTGCCTGTGCCGCGTCATGCATTAATGTGTGCACTCAATTTGCTGGCTGTGGTGGCTGTCTAAAGCTTGCAAAACGTTGCCAAACCTGCTGCTGCATTTGTGTCTCATTAGGCCCGTTTTTCCACCTACGCTGCGGCAGCAACGTTGACGCGACGATAAACGAGCCGAAGCGCGTGTGGCAGGCGGGGGGCACAGCTGAGCTAGCAGTTTGTTTAGTTAAGCGTGGAAATAAACAAACAGATTTGTCGCAATCGCAATTGCAGCCTGACTGGCAGTCAGTCAACGGGCGTGGCTAGCTTATACCAAAAGTAATACGACGACAGCTGGGTGTGGAGGCAGCAACAAGTTGACGGCTATGGAAGAGGTAACACTTACGGAGCCCGAGACACGTTTCTATGGTGAACTGTTTCAATGCTGCGACGTGGAGAACACCGGCAAGGTGCCCATGCTGAAAGCAACCGAACTTTTTCGCTCAGCGGACATTGCCAACGAGACGGTGATTGAGGTAGGTCCACAAATGCCCCAATTGACAGCATCGTGCATTCTTAATTAATTTTTAATTATTGCTTGACAGATCACATCATTGGCTGGAATACCCGCAACCGCTTTGCATATCTCGCGCGCTCAGTTCTATTCGTGCCTCAAGCTAATTGCCGCCCACCAGGCAGCGGTGCCTTTGCGCCAGGAGCTGATTGCCGCCACGGTGCCATTGCCATTGCCGCATTTTGGCTGGAAAGAAGCTGCTACAGCGCCAGCGAGTACCTGTGAAAATGGGCTGGGTGCATTGCCGCCGCCACCGCCCACCGATCGTCGTAACTCGCTGCGTCGCAATTCCCAGCAACAGCAGCAGCAACAACAACAACAACAGCAGCTGGAACAGTTACAGGACACCTCGGATGTGCCTAGCACCGATTCCGAAGTCGAGCAAAACGAATCCAGCGGTGGCGGCGATTTTGATGAGCTGGCCGGCGCTGATGTTGTCGTCAGCAACAGCAGCCGCGAAACAGTGCGTATATATCTTATCACACTTATGTAAATAGACTTAGATATATGAAAGTGTTATTTATTTAATCGTAGCGTCGACGTGGCGTTGGCACTAGTGGCTCACCAGAGGCGTGGAGCACTAACAGTGATAGCCCCACGCCCACCAACAGCGTGGCGGAGCGTCCCTGGGCACAGGATACGTTGTGGCAGGGCTTGCTCGGTGATGAGCATCGCCAGCTGCTTGGCACCGAGGAGGAGTCCTCGGATCGTCACAGCAGTGACGATGATGACAACGAAAGCGAACTGATTACGCTCTATCAAATCACGCCCGAGCAGCGCGAATATTACAACAAGCAGTTCAGAGCTGTGCAGCGTGATCCGCACGGACTGCTCTCCGGCCAGGCTGCGCGGTAAGTTGTGACTGTCTATCTAGTAGAATGTCTGTTCATACCATGCATTCTTTTGCAGTATCTTCTTTGAGAAAAGCCGCATTCCTGTCGAGGAGCTACGCCATATCTGGCAGCTGTGCGACGTGACACGCGACGGTGCGCTTAGTCTATCCGAATTCACAGCTGCCATGCATCTGGTTGTGTTGCGCCGCAATAATATACCATTGCCTAGCAGCCTTCCTAATTGTCTGCATCCCAATGTGCTGGCTAAGTCAACGACATCGTTGTCGTCATCATCAACGGCGCACATACCTCAAGAGCCGCCTGAGGCTGATCTCCTGCATTTGAATGATGACGACGAAGATGAACACACCGACAATACAATCATAAGTAGCTCGCAAGCGAAGCCACGTCCCTTGCCCAATGACAAGAACATTATGAATCTGAGCAGCATCTCGACCTCGTCGCAAGCCAGCAACAGCAGCTCTCGACGTGAAGTGACCACAACAACGACATCGCCTGTGCTTAAGAATCGCAGCATTTCCAATTCGCCAAATGTGGAAAAGCCAACAGGAGCGACAGCAACAACAACAGCGGTAGCTAACGCTGCTGCTGGAGCAACTAACGATGCCAGTCAATGGACCAAATTTAGCGAATCTCCCACAACGACATCGACAGCAACTGGAGCTGCCGCAGTTGGTGCAGCCGGCACAGCTGCAGCTGCTGTTCCTGCCGTTTCTAGTCCCGGCCTCAAACCAGCGCTGTTCGATATGAAACGCACTGCCCAGGATGTGGTCTCAAATCCGCAAATATTGCATCCCGTGCCGTTGCGTGTGACGCCAATAGGTGAGTAAATGCCCTAGTCCCCTTGGTCAGCTTATTTACTTTTTGTATTTTTTCGTAGGCACAGCCATCGCCGCAGCTGGTGATCAATCAAGTCAACAGTCCACAAACGATTCGGACGGCGTTGTTGTGCTGCGCGAGGAGAGTCCCAAGGCCATGGCAACGACAACAACAACAACGACTACAACACAAAACAATCAAAGTGGAACACATCGCGATCGCGACTCCATCTCGATGCAAAGCAGCGATCTACGCGCCATACAACGTCCCCAGGCCAAAAAGCTGCCAGCAAAGAATATTGGTGCCTTGCCGCCGCCGCCGCAACGTGAGCCAAGCATTGGCTCCATTGGTGTCAATGAGCCGCCGGAACAGGCGGCGCCATTGCCAATTGGTTATGCATCGAGCACAGCTTCTGCCAAAAAGGAGCCACCGCCCTTGCCGCCGCCACGACCCCATCGACATGCGCGCAGCAGCAGCTTAGATTTGAATAAGTTTAAAATTGGCACAGCCGGTGCCCAACAGCCCGAGGTAAGTCCAGTATATGTGTATTTAATCTAGCTATACATGTTGTTTGTCTGTTGCCCAGCTTCAAATTATGTCCAGTATGTGTGTATATGCAAATGTTTTAAGGAAACTGTTTAAATGTTGTGTTTGTAGCCGTGTTCCCTTTACTAACAGATATTTAACATCACCTGAAAATGATAGGAATATCAGCTATGTTAATGTTCAAACAAATTTGTACTAAAATAGCAGGCAAGTGTTAATTTAACAGACATGCATTCCTAACAGCTATTCGACAGCTGTTGCATGATGTAATTAACATACAATGTTAGTAAAAGATCATTATGCTGTTCCTTTAGGATCATTTCACAGCTTCCTAGTTTGTAGGCATTGCTGGCTCAACTGGCATTTCAATCATTTGTATTTTAGCGCAGAGGTTGTTTTTTTCTTCAGAGCGATAATTGAAAGATAATTTTAAAACAAGTTATTTAAAAGTATCATTTTCTCAGAAGCAATTTAACAGAAGCTCTGAATACAGTGGTCACTCGAAAATTTAAGCTTTCAGAAGTAGAAAATATTAACAGCATTATTTTCAAAAAAATTATTTAATAGAAAATTCCCTAAAGTCTGTAGAAATCATGTTTAGAAAAAAATTATTACATTTAAATAAAGATTTTATATTTTATGATTAAAGTATTTTGAAATATAATATTTGGAGCCGAGGCGTTTCGTTTAGCGAGTAAACATTGTATTATGTATCATTTTACTCAGCCATAGTATAAACAGATTTCGGTGCACCGAATATTTATTTATATAATATTCGTATTTCTTTGTGCAAAGTGTTTACCTTATGTGTCCCTTTTATTATTAATTTCTTTTTGCTTATTTTGTAAACAAACTGTAATATAAACCCAACTTTAATTAAGATAACCGCGCAAGCCAGCTTCGATATGCAAACCTCAGCGGGTTTTGCCGATTTCACGCACTTTGCCGACGACGCGAATGTTGTAAGTGTAATAAGAATAAAATCTTGATTCATCAAATGCATCCACAATTGGCCGTAGCTTTACTAGTGTTATGCATCCAAAATTGAGTAGCTTTTGAATAAAACTTGCGCTTGCGCTTAGTTCATGGTCGAAACTAATGCCTTCTCCATTTGCAGCTGGACGCCAGCAACAACAGCAGCAGCAGCAGCAATAGCGCCAATGCCACATCCGTTGCTGCTGGTGCCGCAGCCGAGCAGCAACAGCATTCACTGCCGCCGGCACCACCGCCGCCCGCTTTTGTGCCGCCCACGCGCATCACGCTGCAGACGCAACAGCGAATCTCTGCTTTTGAGGTATACCGCAAGCCGCAGACGCCGGCCCCAGCACTGGCTGCACCCGGATCGTCGTCATCCACGGCTGCCGCCCAGCTGCCCAGCGCCGATAACTTTGAGAAGCGTGTGACCGCTATCAGCGATTCGTTGCGTCATGTCTCCTTCAAGCAGAATCAAACTAGCACCACGGAGCTGCTGCAGCGGCTGCGTGAGCAAAACAATTCGCTGCTGCATCTGTGCAATGATCTCAGCGACGAGCTGCTGAGTGTGCAGACGCGCAAGGAGGAGATGCGTCTCAAGCTGGAAAGTTTTGCGGCAGCCGGTGCAGCTGGTGGCGAGTCTGGCGGCGGTGCAGCACCCGCACGCACTGGCTCCTCAATATCAGCGCCGATGACGGCCAATGTGACTGGCGGCTCCTCCGGCTCAGCCGGTGCCTATACAAATGTTTAAGCAGCGTTTTTGTTGTTTCTGTTTGTTGCATGCAACGCATATACATATATACACACACACACACACACACACACACGCCCAAACACACATCTATTTAGAAGAGCAGGCAAAAATCGTTCAGCACGCTGCTTAATTTTTTGTTTCGCTAATTTAATTGTAGGCTAGTTAAATCTCAATTTTAAAAATGAATGAAAAGTAAATTTGTCATGCAAGCAACAATAACAATAACAATAATGCCGCCTCTATAGATACATATTTATGCAGATCAATTTATGTATACTTCTCTTTAGCGCACACAGAGCTAATGGAACTAATTGTTAAAAGTAAATGTCTAAATGTAAAATGAGAAACGTTCGCTTTATAAACAAGCAAAAGAAATGAAAAACAAAACAAATCACTGCTCCCTAGATGATATGCGGCCACAAAGTGGCGTCAATCGTATTTGAAAACTGCAAAACTCATTAAGCATTTGTTTGGCTGATGAAAAAAAAAACACACACACACACATTATTTTTCAATCTTTGCTATATTACATTTAGTATGCCCAAAGGCAATAAATCATTATTTATTAACTATTAATTTTGAAACCACTCGAAACCTGGCTCCACCGGGAAAAACAAATCCTCGACCTTCTCATTCATTCCGGCAATGAAAAACAAAATTATAATGTTGTGCAAAAAGTTGTAACTTTCGTAAGCCAGGCTTAAATGTTTAAGTATTAAAAAAGTTAAAATTTATTATGAAAAAAAAAAGAAAAATATGATAAAACACACGCAAACCAATTTCATTTCCTTGAAAGCTTAGCTTAGGTTTAGTTCTTTTTCAAAACTATTTTCTATGTATACACAAATTGATATTATGTAAATTTATCAAATTTCTTTAGGCATTTGTAAAAAGTTATAAGACAAATGAAAAACAAAAAATTGAAAAAAAGAAACAAAAAAATAACAATTATTTAATTTACCGGACCATAAGTATGCTAACTTCGAATTTATAAGATGAAAAATCAGCAAACGTACATACGAGTATATCATCATGTGAATATGCGTCCGCATTTTCTTTTGCATACTTAAACTATTAAATATATAATGATTGTATATGATTGCTCTTGTCATCAAACAAAATAAATCTTCAAATTGTTAAACATTTTCAAAGATATACAACTACAAACTGATTGCAGTGTTTGAAAAAGTAAGACAAACAAAAGTGATATTAAGCACTATGTAAAAATATTGTTACGTTGCAGCGTAATAAATGCGTATTGTTTTGAGGGATATACATCTACATAAATAAAAATGAATGTATTAGTTGATGTTACAAATGCTAAAAAAAAAAGGCAATAAATAATATGCTCTAAAGAAATATTTTAAGGCTTTCACAATTTTAATTCTCTGTTATTCCCGCCAAACTAAATGCAACCCTGTCTATCGAGCACGAAAGCTATGCGATAGTAGACGCACGCTGTTATCGATTGTGCTGCATACGCCGCTACACATCACTAACGCTTTGCGGCATTGGAGCAAATTTTCGCAAAATTTGCTTTACAATTTTTACGTGTGAGTTTGTTGAAATTTGTTGTTTAAATGGTGTAAACAGCATTAAACAATTGCTGCGTGCGTGCTTAATATATGTCAACATCATTTGCACTTCCAAGGCCAAGTGTAACAACGTCTAAAAGCAGCAAAATTAGAGAGCACTGGAAACTGGAACTGCTGCTAGAGTGCAGGTTAGTTTACGTTTACGTTTGTACAATGGTGAATCTTGAAAATGTTATTGTAGAACAAAAAGTAAACAATAGATAGTCTCTTTTCCTAGTAAGTAAATGCGTCAATGTTAATCGCGCTCTTTGCGCTCGCACATTTGCCAATCTTTCGTAAGCCGCCGCTGTCATTGCAATCATCATCAAGGTGTGGCAAAGGCAAAAGCAACGCAACAAAGCACGCGAGCAAAACAACAGCAACAACAACAACAGGCAACGCTCATTTAACGGCATTAACAAGCAACAGTAATTTGCAGACAACACCAACAACAATTCTAATTGGAACCCGCCTCAATATGAGCAGCAGCAACGAAAAGGATCAGCAGGCAACAGCAGCCAGCATCATCGTTGCTGCCAACGGCAATCAAACGGATGTGAAAAAAATCGAAATAATGTATGTGCACAGCCTGTGCTGCAGTGTTCCCATTTATCCATTATCCCGCATTTCATTATTCTCCCTCCCACAGTAACTTCAAGCCATTTGACAAGCAATGCTGCTATAACATCAAAACGAATCATACGAAAGTTTATGGCTGTGGCGGCTCCCATGCACGTGGCTCCTCCAAGGTCAAGCTAAAGAATGTCGTCGATTATAAATGGGAGCACAAATACTATTATCCCGGTCATTTGGTGGCCGTGCATCGCGATGGCAAGCATTTGGCATATGCCATTAATGGTAACCAAATTGAATCCTTTATATTGCTGTATCCATTTTAATTATGCCCTTGCACAGTCAACAACAAAGCCACCGGCATGGAGGGCATGGTCCGTGTGTGCAACACCAGCACCAGCCAGCGCGCCCTCATCAAGGGCATGAACGGTGAGGTTCTGGATCTACAATTTTCCCATAGCGAACGGGACCGCATCTTGGCGGTCATAGATATGTGCTCGCTGTTTGTGTATAAAATCGATTTAATCGATGGCAATTTAATATGCAAACTTGTGCTTAAAGTGGATGATCCAATCGCAAACTATGTGCCAGAATATGACATGGTTTCCTGGTGTCCTTACATAACTAGCAGCGGCAGCAGCAGCAATAACAATACCAGTGGCGGTGGCGTTGGCGGAGGCGTCGGTGCTGTCACTGGCCACGAAGAGGATGATGAAAACCAGCTTTTGATTTGGTCGCGCAGCAAACAGTTTCAATGTTTTCATGTCAGGATGATTATATCCGAGCATGGCGTAAGTGAAAACAAATTCCTTAAGCTTACCCATTCAAATACAATACTTTGTTCATTTGTTTTTGTTGCATTTGCAGCGCGGACAGATTAAGCCGGCGTCTCTGGAGACTGGCTATTTGAAGATTGAGGAGGATTCCTTAATAACCTGCGCTGCTCTATCGCCCGATGGCACCACCGTTGCGGCCGCTTGTACTGATGGCTTGGTGCGGTTCTATCAAATTTATTTGTTTGATGTGCGCAATCATCGCTGCCTGCACGAGTGGAAGCCGCACGATGGCAAACCGGTGGCCTCGTTGTTCTTCCTGGATAACATTAACAAGCCTGTGGAAGAGTAAGTGGTCATTTAAATAAAAGAGTTGACGAATTGAATACTCACTGTTCTCATTACAGTGCCTACTGGCAGTATGTGATTACAACCAGCGATCATAATACTGAGATAAAGCTGTGGAATTGCTCACTGTGGGAGTGTCTGCAGACCATTAACATTATGGCCTCAGTTCCGCCCACTGTGCATCCGGGCATGTTCATAGCTGGCATTGATCGTAGCGCCAACTATTTGGTTATATCCAGCCTGGATGCCTTAGCCGTATATGTGATGCAGATTAGCAGCTGTGGCGTCGTCACAAGCAGCTGCAACGATCAGGCCAGCGACAGTGAGGATTCGGATAATGGCAGTGATGCTGATGACGCTGACAGCGGTGCTGGCAATAACGATGCTGCCGTACGCATTCAAAACATAGCCGAGTTCAAGCTGAGCTCGGGCATACTATCTTTTTCCATAGTGAATGCCAGTATGCGTCGGATGAAGTGCACCAACGAGAGCTACTATCCGTTTGAGGAGCCTGATGATTACGATGATGATAGCAGTGCCACAACCGATGCCCTAGTGGTGCATATGTTTGTTGTGCAGGCCAAGAGTTTGCAGGAGTGCCAGATTATCTATCAGCCATGTGTGGCCGAAAAGCCAGTGCGAAGTTTGAATAGCAGCAACAAAAGCAGTGCCAGCATCAAGCGCTCCCTGACACCGGATGGTGCGACACCATCGCGACTGCTGCACGTCAATGAGATTAAGGCGGAGCCCAGTTCACCGCACAACAGCAGCAGCGGCTCCAGCGCTGTGCCACTGGATACGCTCTTTGGCAAGTCCAAACGCAACTCGGTTGGCTCAACGTCCGCCTCGGTGGTGGCTGTTGCAGTTGCTGCTGCGGCTGCACCTTCGGCCATCCTGCAAGACACATCCACGGCGGGCACAAATAAATCACGTTCCGCTTCTCCCCAGTATGGCAGCGGCTATCCGCAGCTGAATCTAATGACACCGGATGCGTTTAGCGCCAGCGGTGCCACCACCATGATTTTGACCACCACCAGCATTAGCAGCAATACAACTGGCACCGATGCCATCAGCAGCTCTGCGGGTGCAACTACTGCTAACACAGATCCGTCCGCGATCAATTCTCAGGTTCTGAACACGCTTCGCATGCTGGCCACAGTTACTGCCAAGGGCACGGAGTCGGCCAATGCGAATCTCTTGAAGCTGATGAACAATACGCTCATTGAGGATCGGGAGCAGCAGAAGCTAAAAGACAAAATGGATGCGCGCAAAAAGTTCATATCCATTGATCGCAATCCGGAACGCAATGCGGGTGAGAATTTAGCCAGTGGCGGTTCCAGTCCAAGTCGTGAAGTGCAAGAGATTATGGCCACCCAAGAGGATGCAGATGACTACGAACCGGAATTGGAGAATCTAGAATCTGACGAAGAAAACCCCTACTTTATGATATGCAAAACGGAAAAAAAGTGAGAACAACTTAATAATATTTGGATCTATTTATTTTAATTCTATTTCGCTATTTTCGCTTTTTAGAACCGACGAAGAGTCGGCCAATTCACCAACCGTCGATGAAACGGCAGCTGCAACGACCAACTGGCCGTCACAGGATTCGATGTTGCCGAACAAAAAATCCGCTGAACTCCAAAATGCTGCACAAATCATGTCGCAAGCGGTGCAGCACAAGAACAATGGCAATGTGCCGCCCACGCTGGGCAACAGCAGCAGCAGCAACAACACGACAACAACATTAAACAGCAGCAGCAACAACAACATCAGCAGCTGCAGCCACAATGCAGTCATTGAAAATTCCACTGGCAATGCGGAGCTTAATGCAAAACTGGATCAACTTTTGGGTGGGTGAAGAAATTAATGTAGCTATAAAATGTACAGAATTCAACGTTTATTATTTAACTTTCCAGATCTGGTCAAGGCGCAATCGCTGCAGCTTCATAAACTGGAGCACGAAGTTAGCAAGATTCAACAACATCAGCAGCAGCTGCAGCCAAGCAGTGGTGCGACACCCTTGCAGCCGAAAAGCATGCATGAGCTGGCCTACAAAATTGAAATGCAACTGTCCAAGCTAATGGAACAATACCTGAAGCGTTACGAGAACGAGCACAAAAAGAAACTAACCGAGTTTCTGCACGCGCGGTAAGCAAAGAAATAAGTAAAATATAAGTGCTCTAGCCAAAAGTGGGAGATACCCTGTTCGTAGCTTCTGTGTGGACGTACAGCCAAACGGGTTTGATATGGACTTCGATGGTGATAAATTGTCCCTATTTCTATTTTTAATGGGTAGATTCTATAACAGCAATGAAAAGCTTCGTCATTTCAAAGAGTTAAGCACATTATTTGATATATCAGTCCCATATCGAGCATTTCTTGTATACATTTTATATGTATAAGGATCATATATGAAATTTGTTTTAAATTTTGTGCAAAACGAAGGATCTCTTTTTTGTAAAAGAACTTAGCCGATTGTTGCTATTAGAGTTATAAGATATGGTGGTCGGTGTTGCATACAAACGGTCTGTTTTGATAGTTCCTAGAACAGCTATCTGATATAGTGATTAGAGAAAGCCGAAGATATATATTTAATTTTAGAATACCGTCTACCCTTTATCATGAATATAACCATCCTATACTCTAGCTCTATATTTTTTTCGCTCCTTTTCTATATGTTAGTGAGACTCAAAATCGTGAACTGCGAGATTCGGTGCTGCAAGTGCTCAATCAGTATGTTATGAATCATTTTACGGACATTATTGGCAATGTGCTGAACATGGAGCTGCAGCGTCAGCTGTTGCCACGAGTGAATGCCAAAATGGATCAGTTGCAGAATCAAATGCAGCTGGAAATAGTGCAAAAATTAAATGTATTTGACAAGACAATCAAGGAGAACATTGCACAGGTGTGCAAAAGCAAGGTATGCCATTATAAAATTCAATCTTATTCTCTGCTATCACAACAACTATTTGTATTGCCAGCAATTCCTGGATGCCTTTGGTAAATCTGTGCTGATTGGCGTTCAGACAAGCCTGCAGACGGCCTTCATCGAGTCCATGAGCAGCACTCTGATACCAGCCTACGAGAAGTCCTCGCAAAATATGTTCAAGCAGCTGCACGAGGCGTTCAGCGTGGGCATCAAAGATTGTAAGTGAGAAATGAGAATGGCCTTAACGAAATGTTATCTACATATTAATTTTATGTTTGCTCATAGTCATGGTGGAGTTTAATGCGTATCTACAGCACATGCCACAGCCGCACAATGGCGAGGAGCTGAGCAACAAGCTGGGCCTATTAAAGCAGCTGGTAGAGACAAATTTACTTAAGCACCGCACCGAACTAACCGACGCCATGCTGGAGACACAGCGCGAGGTGAAGAGCCTGGAGATATTGCTTGCCCGCCAGGTGCAGGAGACCATACGCACCGAGCTGCGCAAGCATATGGATAACCAGAACATGGCGTTGCGCTCACAGGCAGCCACACCGGCGCCCACCTATGATCTGCGTGAGAGCATTAAACAACTACTGCTGGCGGGTCAAATCAATAAAGCCTTCCATCAAGCACTGCTTGCCAATGATTTGAATCTGGTAGAGTTCACATTGCGGCATACGGATCGCATGCAGGTCTTTGCGCCCGACGGTTGCCGGCTGGAGCAAAAGGTGCTGCTCTCACTCATCCAGCAAATATCAGCGGACATGAGCAATCACAATGAGCTTAAACAGAGGTAAGGAATAACAGATGCAAGTAATCAATGTTCAATTAATGTAATTTCCATGCAATTTTTAGCTACCTCAATGAGGCCCTGCTGGCTATTAATATGTCGGATCCCATAACGCGCGAGCATGCACCGAAAGTGCTCTCCGAGCTGTATCGCAATTGCCAGCTGTTCATCAAGAATTGTCCCAAAAGTCCGCAATGCAGCAATGTTCGCCTACTGATTGCCATGTGCAGCGCCACGTACCGTGATCAATTTAAATGATATTGCGATATTGCTGCAATTGCCAGTGGCTGGCACTGACAACAACTCGAACACAAACCCAAACTCCATGCACAGACACCCACACAGACATACGGACACGTTTGTAGTTAAGCAGGTCAACCCGATAGAACCGTTTCTAGCTCTAGCTTCAATTTAAACTCTTATACCTTTCCCTTTCAATATATCCTAACTGTCCAATTTGACAACGTAAGCTGAAAGTTTTAGCCACAATTTTTCATACAGTTTTTCGTTACTATTTGTTTGTGTGCGTTTCTCTGTTTTATTTTTTAATTTTATATTTAGATCTTAACTCATGTTTTCGTCACGATATTGTGTTTTCCAACAACAGAAAATTAGGAAAAAAGTGAGGAACGTGCTTATCTAGCGTGATCATCAATTGCAATAAGTTAACCTCTTTTATACATATATATATATATAATTTTAAAAAAATATTGAGTATTTTTCTTTCTGTTCCTTCTGCGCGCTTTATCTATAAAGTTTTTTCCATTTATCATGACGCTTATCGAACAGTAAAATACACGTTAAAGCAGAGCTATAGAATTACCTTTTTTTTTAAATACTACATATTTTCAAAATAACACAAACGGACTTTCTAATGAGGGACAAACAATTTTGATAATTGCTTAACAAAAAAAAATTACAGAACTACAAGTAAATGCGTAAATATTAAGCTAAGCCTAAAATCGAAAAAAAAATTAAAAATGAATAAGAATAAAAATTAATATATGTATTTGAAAAACTAATAAATAATTATTACATTCGGACTCTTCAGGTTTCCTATGTTTAAACATGCTATGTCCAGTTGTTTAAATAATTTTATAGATCTAACCTAATCAGAAGTTACATGAATTAAAAAAAATCGTTGAATCGTTGATCGTTGATTTTGTCTAGTGAACTTATTATTGAAATTAATGAATTTCCTAAGGCTGAATTTCGTCAATATATCAATTATTAATATTTTATTTTAGTTAATATAAAATAGGTAAAAATATTTTAAGTTGGGCAATAGCCTAAAATATCGCTAATTGAGGAGTATATTTGCATGTATGTGCGAGTGCATATGTATATATGTGTGTATATATGTATGTGTGTGTACGTACGAATACATGAATGTTTTCTTTAACTTAACACAGTAAGTCTGCGCACCGACTTTAAATTAAACGTATTTTTAAATGCTCTCCTCCTCGATTCTCAAAAATTTAAGTAGGCCTTGCTGAAAATCAACAAGACAGCAAACGTTGGCTCCAACGGCCGGTGGAGGAGCAATTGGATGGTGGTAGAGCGGGTAAGTAGAGATGTATGTATGAAGATGTATGTATGTATGTAGATGTATGTATGTTTGTAGATGTATGTATGTATGTAGATGTATGTATGTATGTAGATGTATGTATGCATCTGTATGTACGTATGTATGTATGTACATATATATATATGTATATGTATGTTTGTACGTGTGTACATATATATATATATATGTATGTTTGTACGTGTGTACATATATATATATATATATGTATATGTATGTACGTTCGTATGTATGTATGTACGTACTGCATATATGTATGTATGTGTGTGTGTATGGATGTATGTATGTATGTATGTTGTACGTATGTACATATGCATGCATGTTTGTATGTGCGTATGTATGCATGAATGTGTGTATGTGTATATGTTCATATATGTTTGCATATATACAAAACTACTTTATCCAAACAGGAATAACGCTTACATATTGAACAGACATACATATGTGCGAAAGCGCAAGTTTATAACATATACGACCTGTTTCCACATAGTTCTTTTTATACACTTAACAAATAATTCATGTTGGTACCTCCCAAAGAGCTGCAGTAAATTAGAAGCCGCAAGCTAGCAAGAGTATATAACCATTATATTTATCATCATCATATATGAAATGGTTACAAAATGTTGTCTTGGAGACTACAAAAAAACAATAAAAATATCTATGTGTAGGTATATTGATTTCCACAGCGTCAAGTGCTAGCAAAGCTAAAGCTACTCTGTATGGGAGCACCAACAGCGCCGGCAATGGATCAGCTAATCAGGGCCAGCAGCTCCGAGGTGCGCTGCAAGCAGCTGCAGCCACAGCCCGTGGCACAAACATTGTGTCGCTGTGCGGCAAAATAGGAAAAAGCATGACATTAATTTTACTGAACTAGTTGTGGAATTAATATATTTGACGTACCTCGAACCACTGCATCATGTGCTGCATGTGACCGCCATGGCCGCAGGAGATGCACGCATTGGCCGCACCGCGTACCGGCAGGCAGCAGAGGATGCAAAACAAAACTGGCCGCTTGCAGGGTTCACATTTGGGCGTACGCTTCGGCTTGGCACAGCCGCTGCATTCCGTGACGAACTCAACGCCCTGAGCTGGCGGCGGCGTGTGCAGCGTATGCTTGAGGATTAGGGCACGCTTCGACAGCAGCTGCCAGCCAAACAAGATATCCGCATAGGCGCGCTTGAACTGATCGAAGAGCGGCATCTTGGCGCGCCTGATCAGTGAACAGGCATACGCGTCCGTCTGAATGAGCTTAAAGTCTAGGCAATCCAGAGAATCGGACCAGGAGTTGCTGCGCAGTTGCTTCAGCTGCTGCAAATTGCTGCTGGTCGCCCGCGCCTGTGACGATGATTTGAAGTCCAGCGGGAGCACCGTATGATACGGCGACAATTGGCTATGAAGCTGGGCGGGCAGCCGAGGACAGCTGGTCACATCCATGACGTCCATCAGCGCAGCCGGACACTTGTCGAAGAGGCAGGCGAGCAGGACGGCTATTTGAATATCACCAGCGCTGGCATAGTGCATGATAAGCGACTCCAGCAGAGATTTCTTAAATGGATCCATATAGAAGAGCAGCTCAGAGCTCATCGACTCGTGCGGCACATGCGGCGTCGCTATCAGCTCCGCCAGCAGCCAAATGGGCAGCAAATCCGAACGACCATGGTTGCGACATATTTCAGCATTGCGTCGACACGTTTCGGCTATGTCGCGTTTATCCAGCGTAAATTCGCGTGCCATCTCCCGATTAATGTGCAGCAACTGGCTGGCATCGTACACATGGACAACGGGCGTGGTGCCATTGATTTGGCGCATTACCCGTTGTTTGCCCTGCAAACGCTTGCAGGCAATCATGCGTTCCTGCAGATAGAACGAAGCATTCGGATCCCGCTGTGTTTTGGTTGCCATCACATTCCCCAGCAAGCCACTGCCATTGATGGCGCTCAAAGTGCGCGGCGTGATGGCCTGATGCTGGCGCAGTGTTAAACGCTTTGTGCTCATCACCTGGGCAAAGGTGGTCAGCATACCAATGGCATTGAAATGTACGCCCGATGTGCGTGGAAAGGGTATGCAGGCATCGTGCAGTGCACTGGACAACGCACCTTCCAGTCTGGGCGATTGCAGCAGCAGCTGACTGCGATCCGCGCCGGCACCAGCAACGGCCGTGACACGCTTCTTCATGGCTGCCACCAGGGCGCGCAGGCATTGCTCCAGGCAGCTGCGCGATTTCTTGACACGCTGCAACGCATTGGTGCGCAGCACCTTGAGCAGCACGCTGCTCACATCGCTGGAGAGGGTGGTGCCCTGGCAAAATTGAAAATCGGGCGGCACATTCGGGCTAGGATAGGAGGTGGGAAAGGTCACCTGCAATATGATCGTATGATCAGCCGCACAGATCTTAAAGCATGCGTAGCGCTTAATGGCACACAGCATGTCCACGTCCACATGCGGCATATTGGTATTCAGCAGCGAGAACTCGTGCTGCAGCGAACAGGTCGGCTGATCTGTCAGCGAGCGTGCAATATGCGCCTCCTCACGCCGGGCATAGGCACCGCCAAAGCTAGGCGAGCGTGCCATTGGCAGGTTGATTGTGCCGGGCTCGAGCGTAGCAGCTATGGGCAGCGAGGCAGCTATCATCGGGCGCGGCTGCAGTGTATGCATAAACTCTGGCGGCGTTAAGGCGCGCAGTTCGTTCAACTCGGTCTCGTAGCGTGGCGAATCGCCCTCCTCATCCTCATCGGGCGAGGGCTCGCATAGCTTAAGCATGGTATCATCGATTTTCCATACGCGCAGCGTCCGATCCCGCGACCAGGTGACCAATTCCTGCAAATTGAATGCAAAATGTTAATTTTGCCTGGGAGCTATCGTATGGCCAATTGGCTCACAATTTCTGTAAAGTTCTCGTGGTTGGGGCGCCAAGCGAAGTCTAGAATAACATCGGTGTGACCCACAAACGAGCATATGGGATCCGTTTGCTTGCTATTACTCCAAAGCAGTAAGCTGTTCTCACCGCGGCCCAAATGCGGCACCACAATGCTGACCAGGCCGTTGCCAATGGGCTAAAACAGAAAAGAAATATATGCAAAGGCGATTTCTCGTAAGGTGTTGGCAGGCATACCGTATACCGCGCACGCCACACGGGCGATAGCGTGGTTATGATCTTCTCAGCACGCCTGGGATTGCACACATCAAAGTACTTGACGGTGCCATCCTGACTGGCTGTGGCCAAGCACGTCTCGCGCCTGTGACTCCAATTGATGCCATGCACGCGATTCAGATGCGCGGTAATATAGTGCGTTGGGCAGCTGCCCTTGCGTATGTCCCAAATGCGCAGATCACCGTCATGGGCGGCGGCCAGCAAATTGCCCGAGACGCGATTAAATCCAACCTGAGTGGCACCCGCTGCAAGCGAACAAAGCAAAGTTTAAGTCGAAAAAGCAAAAAGTGTTGGACAGAATGGCAGTTACACATGCAGACAGCATTTAAGGATAATGCCGGCTTGCGCGGATCGCGCAGATCCCAGATGTGCGAAAAGGTGTCAATCGAGCAGCTAACCAGCAAATTGGGATTCTTGCTGTGCCAGTCAATGTCGGTAACGGTGCGCGTATGGCCACGCAGGGAATTCTCATAGTGCGGTTCGGCGGGACCCCAACGCACAATGTCAATGTTTTGACTAGTCTGGAATGCATGCGGAAGACATTATGCATGAGAATTAAACATTTCAAAGAATCTACACTCACCGCAATAGCACAGTACTCGCGACGACTGGGGCATATGGCAAACTCTGCCACGGACACCTCGTACTTGGACTGGCGCTCGTGACGACGCAGCGTTCCATCATCTTGACCCAAGCGCTGCAATGCTAAATATCCACGACCTGCCAGCAGCACCCATTGGCCCGAGTAGTCCACCGACATGGCCGTAGCCTGTGAATCGCGATGCTCGTAGCATTTGTTGCTTTGTCTTATGATGTACGTCTGTTCAGAGCCGCCGCCGCTTCGTTCGCCGCTGCCGCTGCCAGCGCGTAATGTCTCCGTTGGCGGCATTTGGGTTTTATAAGGCTGGTGGGGCTGATGGTCGTGGTGTGTGTAAGTGCAACATAAAGTGCGAAATTTAATTAATTTTACTAACTAAAGCACGAAACAAAACGAACTGATAAGAGAAGACGAACACGAACAATAACAATAATAAGCTATCGCGTTTCGTGTATATCGATGCTTAGTATCGCTATGAACCAGGGCTGCACAGCAGCCCACAATTTCGCTGATAAGCAGAACTTGCCAGAAGTTCAGTGGCGAAAAAAGTTAGATATAGCTATAAATAGCTATTGGAAGCCAAACAAAACTTTAAAATACTTATATAGAACTTGCAATTTAATAACAAAATAAAAGGCCGTGGTCCCAATGCTTTTAGCGCCATGTTTTCAAAATATCATGAAGTGGTAATGTGCTTAGTTGCAAAAGTTAACATTGCCAAAATATTTTAGATCTGCGCTTAATCAGTGATAATAATAGAAAGTGAAGGACTAAAGTAGAAAACCTTACTATTTTTTAATGAACGGGACTCGAAACGATAAGATTCAAAATGGAAATTTATTTTCAGCCAATTTCCTAATATCTCTCAAAAATACTTGACTTAGCTAATAAATAGCTTTGGGGGCAACACTGTCGGCAAAATGCATGCCGGCTGTTGAATTTCACAAGCAAATCAAATTGGAAGCTATCGTTATCGTAATCGTTATCGGGCGAGATCGGTTAGCCAGTTGGTAAACTAAAGCAAACATCAAAAAAACAGATCTGAAATCAAATTTATACATACTTGTTGAATTTAAGTGGTACTTATGAGCCTGCCAAGATGATAGAGAACCTTAACGATGATTGCCAACTGCTCATTGTAAACTATTTGGAGCTTAGGGACCAACTGGCGCTGTGGGAGGCAACTGAAGACATCGCGCCCCGATTGAACAGTAATGTGAGCTATGCCTGGCAACACAAATTGAGCTATGTGCTAAAGAAACACACACTCGACGAGTTTGAGGAGCATCCAAAACACTTAGAGGCATTCCTGTCCGCCATTAGTCCAAGCGTTCAGCAGCTGGACCTGCAATATATAACGCTGAGGCAGTTGAAACTTTGGGTGGGGCACAGGTTTCCGAGAACGCGAGTGCTGGCTTATACGCTGGATGAGTATGATGAATTGACCAACGCTGAGAGAGCATTGGAGCTCTTAGTAGTGCTTTTTCCAGAATTAAACTCTGTCAAGCCGTTTGGGCCGTTTAAGGGCAGAATAATTGCCAAATGGACGCAGTTGCGGCAACTGGACTTAAGCGAAAGTTGGCCAATTGATGAAAGTGTATCGATGTGCAAATTTCAGAAACTGGAACAGCTAACAATTGATTGTGATTTTATAAATAATATTTCCACTGAGAGCATACTTTGTTTGCCCAAGCTTCGAACGCTTTGCTTCCATCCTGGAGATAAAAGTAATGAAGTTCTTGGTCAAATTATACAGCACCGTGGCCTGGACATACATGAGCTTATCTTTCACGATATCATCTGGGATTGTGCGCTGGCAACACTCCAACAGGTCAAGAACTTGCGACAGTTAACGCTAATCGAAGATGATGGCTTTAAAGTGGCTCAACTGCAATCTCTGGTCTCTGCACTGCCATTATTGGAGCAATTGAATCTGATCAATTTTCAATTTTGGCGCACAGAGACTGAGCTCTGGCAAACAGTCGCCAATTGCAGCTCGCTGAGAATATTAAATATATCGGGCATGCAGCTATATTCTGAATTCTTTGACTTTAGCAGGCGTCCCATGGAGGATGTGTTGAGGAAGCGCCCTGAACCGTTGACATTAAACTGCCATAACACCGGCGACAACGAGCATTTGGTTAGTTGATATGGTTTATTCCAGTAATGTTTTCGGTTAATGAAAAAAATTTCATCTTCCAGATTCGTCAACGTTTCGCACACTCCAATTTAATACTTTCTTTTGAGCAGTTAAATGTGGATTATATTGATAACGGCTACGTTAAAATACGGCTTGTGCCTTTGGTGCCGTCAAATAGTTGAAGCCAAAGAGTTGTTTAAATAAATTGTTTTATTTGTTTTTTGACAAACGGGAAAGGGGGAAGAATATAGCACAGGTAAAAAAAAAATATCAAATTAACATTAAATTGAATCATCAATAGATTGTTTATATTTCATAATTGTATAAAATCAATTATGATTTAATTGTGAATATAATTTTTTTTTTTTATAAATTAAAAATAGAATAAATATTTTTTAATTAGTATTTAGCTGTTTAAAAAGGAAAATAATTGGCAAGCAGGTTAGTCAAGACAGCAACCTTTAGTTTAAATGGAAACCATTTAGTTGGTTGCAAGTTTTTTATAAAGAGATGAAAGATATTAAATGCAATCGTCCGTCTGTAAACGGATATACCCCCCCAAGGAATACGTCTATATATTGTATTTGTGTATGGAGCTATTTTTATTGTCACTAAATTAATACAAACGTCCGAATTCTCTCAACTAGCCAGAAGACTTGCGAGCTTGTTTGGTAGTTAAGATTCAATTGAATAACTTTATACAAAGTCAGCGCTAAATATTTCATAGAAATAGTTTGGCTTAACTTAAGAACTAGGTGTAAGCAATAGATCTAAGGCTACGTATTGGGCATAAAAGTCTTTAAATGGGGATTAACGCTTATCTGTGACAATAGCAAAACATCTTCAGAGACGAATCCTTGATGCAATAGCTCTGGCTGCCATACAGATTGATCCGACTGATGGTCCCCGTTAGGGTGCTCACATATCCGGTCATGCGCACCGTCGACTCGAAGACAGCCAGACCCGGTTTGGTCTGAAAGCGCAGCGTTATATCCACCGAATAGTCGTTGTTAATATCTTTGACAATCTTCTGGTGCGGCGCCGCGATGAACGCCTGCAGTATGGAGTTCAAATAGAGTGTGCGGCATTGCGTATGTGCGGAAAGGCGATCATTGATCAAACGGACCAAATAGCGTGCGGCACGCTGGACGCGTTCGTTATTGGTGGGCATCTCCTTGCGCTGATGGCAGGTGCACCAGTGGGGCGCAATGCTCGCCTGGTCGCAGTTGCGTTCCGCCGGCACCGGCATGAACAGGCTAATGCCACGCGGCAGCGTGCTGTCGATGTCACTGAGCTCGGCGACATTCTGTTGCAGTCGATCCGCTTGCAGATTGCGCATATCGAGCAACTGCAGCAACGTGGCATGCAGGTCGAAGGGCGTGATCAAGCGCTTGGCATTCAGCTCCAGATTGGCTATGGCCAGCGGATAGCGCTGCTTTAGCCAGGCGGGATACAACGCTATGAGCAGCGGCTGGCGCTCCTCCATCATGCCCTGATAGGTTCTGCGGAATGAGCCCCAGCGCAAGCCATGATCCGACATAAGCAGCACTAGCGTCCGATTCAGCACGCCCGACTCGTGCAGCTGTTGGAGATTCAATGCCAGCTGCGGATCCAGCATGCGCGGCGCATTGAAATAGTCATGGGTGAGAGCCACCGACCAGAAGAACGAGAAGAACAGATCACGTCGCATCCGGGGCACAAACTTTCGCATATACTCGAACATCACATCCGCTGTGCGTCGCCCGCCCATGCACAACTGTATATTGGTGTCCTTGTTGCTGGCAATCTGCTCCTCCATCTCCAGCAGCATGGGACGCAGGTAGTAATCTGTTGGCGGCTCACGAAAACCGCTGCGGCCAAAATTGAACAGGCCGAGGAGGCCAACATCTTCGGCAAAGATCGTCTTGTAGCCGGCCTGCTTGTAGCGCTTCCAGAGGAATCTGCAGCCATCGTAGCTGGGACGCGCCAGCGGCGCGATACAGGATATATTCAGCTCCTGATCGTCCAGGCCGCTCAGCAGCGGCACCAAATTCGGGAACGTATTGTCGCCTACCTTGTTGTAGCCCCAGAATTCCACATGCGATAAATTTTGCTGTATATAGGCCGCCGTGCGTCGCATTTGCCGATGGAAGTTCAGGTGCGAGACGCTATCAATGCCCAGGACCATCACCGAGAGGCGATCTTGGGGCTCCTGTGCAGTTGAATTATCAAGGTTGGTGCTCTTGAATATTCTTTTTGTGGTCCTCTTCTTAATGTCCGGCTTATCCACCACAAAGAAGTGACAATCTTTGTAGATTATGGAACCCGCCAGATTTTGGCATTCCATGCACATAAATTCCAAATCCTTTGGCAGTTGCATCGATTGGGCCAGCTTGATGGGCACCGGCGGCAGCAGCTCATTCTTGTTGTCCGTCCGCCGGCGCACTTCTCTATAGCTGCAGCTGATCTTGGCCAGATCCTTGATCTTATAATATTTCAGCTGCTCCTTGGCGTCCATGTTGAGCAGCAGCTGGCCGGCGATCACGTCGCTCGTCCGCGTCAAGGGCTTGCGGCACTTGACAGAAGTTGGATTGAACATAAACTGGGCTATGTTCTCGTCGAACACCTCGAAGTAGGGCATCCGGCAGCCGGGCGTGTCTATAAAGTATGCCTGGCTCACATTGTGCTCATAGTCGATGCGCGATATAAAATCGAAGCGATCGCGCAGCCGCAGCAGCTGCGTCCTCAGATTGTAGTCCACAAACAGATAGGAGAAGACGCACACGCAGAATATGATAATCACAATCTTCTTGAATTGGCCACGATTCTTGGTCATATTATAGTATCGATAATAATGCTGTAGATCACGCTTTGTCATATACTTTGGATCCAGCAGATATTTGCTTCTGTAAATAAATAGTTCGTAAAAGTTGGCAATTTTTTATTAAAGTTTATTTTATATTTTTTAAACATTTTTATCAAAGCATGCTTTTTGCGAATGTCGTTGTCCCAAAATCTAAAGTTGTCAAAGAAAATAACTATTTAAATAAAAGCTTAGAATGAAACATATAAAATTACACATTTTATAAGAATTATGTTTCATTTAAGTTTTTATTTTTACATTGAATCCTCATTTATTTTTGACAGTTCAATATATAAACTAAATATTTCTTTATATGTTGGAAACAAACAAAATTTACTGAAAAAACCAAAAAAACGTTATTTTATTTTTTCTTAGATTTCATATTTTTGTCATCGAAAAATAATGTTTTTTTTACCCTATATTGAATATATATAATTAAATAACTTATGCTTAAGTTAATCTGCATTCGATTTCAAATACTTCATACTTTCTCCATAAATTTAAAAATAAATGTATATAATAATTAAATACATATAATTAAAGCACGTTAAGTAAATCTTTTAACTAGAAAATGAAGTATTGGGCTAGTGTGAACTATTAAATCTCGATACTATAAAAAGATGATTAGTTTTAATAAGGAATTTCAACTTTTAAGAGCTTAGCTAATAATACGAAAACCGAATGTTTTTATACAAATTTAAAATTAATTTATTCGGTGAACTATTTGAGCAAATTTTTAATTTGTCGGCTTCATTTAAATGCAAAGTCGAAATATGCTGAACCAGAACCATAAACTACTTTTTATGCTTCTTATTTTAAAATATAAATATAAAGCATTATTTCTTTGTGCACAATGCACTTCTTGGACATATTTTATATATATCAATTACAAAAAAGGACTGCAAATAAAACTTGTTAAATTTTGTACAGCTAACGCTAGACACTGTCTACATTTTCATTGCTCCTAAATGCCGACCAGGCAAAGTTCATTGTCTTGGAGAGTCGTGTCTCAAGAAGCTGCCTATAGCTTGTAATATTTTTTGCTGACTATCATTTATTAAAACTACAAACAATATAAGGGACAACAACACCAACACACAGACACACACAAATACACACACACACACAGTCCTCACACTCTTGAGCATCTCTTAGTGCGCCAGGCACGGACAAGTCTTAGGCGTCCTTTTTATGGGCCCAAGGACGTGACGTTGTCAATGTTTTCTCCTTTTTTTTTATTATTTATTTACTTGTTTTTGTAATAAAAGTGTGAGAAATAGAGTCTAGCTGACTTGTGCATGTGCAACCAGCAACAAGCTTGAGCAAATTTATGGCTGAATTTAGAGCGAGAAGCGAGGAAAGAAGCAAATGAGGAAATGCTGCAAACAGTGGCAAGCGTACCTATGTGGTTAGAAAAGCTAATTAAAATAAAATAAAGCTTGAATATACGTTAAAAACGGATAAAGCTTCTCTCAATGCTTCTCTCTCGAACAAATTAAAGCCGGCTGACAGAGTATTTGCAAAGAAAGAAGCGTTAGCCGCAAAAAGCGTCAAGTAAAGCTAATGAGTAGGCTTTGGCTACTGCTGCTTCTCGAAACGCTTCTTCCTTCACTATTAATATGCATGAAGGTAGACAAATCAAAGCCAAATAACAGTGTAAAGCTATTAGATAAGCATTAGGACTGGTTTAGACTTTATCTCTGCCCGTTGCTCGCAACGCTTCTCTCTTTAGAATCTAGCACTTCTTGGCTAAGTGAGAAGCGATAAACAAGGCAAAGACTTACTGCAAATTGGTAAAATTAAAACAAGTTGTGAGAAGCGTTACGTCTTTTATGCCTCATTCCCAACGTTTCTTTCTTTGTAGCATGCAGAAAAAAAGTCTATTTGATTGAGTGAGAAGCTCGTAAGAACAATTATAGCTTCTCTTATAACGCCTTTGTGTCATCAGCTAAGAAGAAGAAGCTTAAGAAGTAAGCCCATTTGACAGGGATTTGTGTGTATTTCAATTTTTTCCCATTTGATGCTTCAAATTGCATTTTGGCCTGGATAAGCAAACAGAGGAAACTCGACGTGCAAATGGCATACGAATTGGTCCTTTCAGCAAACAAGCGACTGCAGGCACTCACTCACAATCACACACACACATTCACACACACACGCACACATTCACACACATTCGCACATACACACACATACTTACTCATAGCTCATATCGCCGTATTTTCGGTTATCCTTTGTGGTATAGTAGGCACGCATTTTAGCACCTTTAATTAAATCAGATCCTGACGTTTATCTCGGCTCACACTTGCAGCTGCCGCAATTTGTTTAAGTCCTTGACATTTTGTGTGTGCCTCTCGTCCCTGTTTATTTGTTTTGATTTAACGTTAATTGTTTGTGTGCCACATTTTATGGCCAACGCTTTTGTGCACATTCAATACAACATTTTCCACACAACTGCGCCTGGTTTGCCACCACACCCCTCCCGCGCGTCCACCAGCGAGGGCGGACAACACGAGTCTTATATTTTTTTCGGAAATCGTTTACCTGGAGCAGCTGCTGGCGCCTCGGCTGCCAGCCCACCAAACACTGGATGCTGTGTGTGCTACCAGGCCGCCCTCTAGACGCCACAGCAATCGCTCTCTCGCTCTCTCCCGCTCTTTCTTTGTCTCTCTCTCTCGGGGTCTCGCTCGCTGTTGTTTTGACATTTTGCTGGGCTGAAAGCAGTGTTGGATACTGCGCAGGACCGCCATTTTGACAACTGCCAGGGATGCTGTAAAAGTGTTTTGCACTGCAAGAAATAAAGGAATTAATAAAAACAATGATAGCAAAGATAATAGTGAAATATTATTAAATAAAAATAATTTAAATATTTGTAAAATATTAATTCTAATAATAATAATAAATACAAATTATTATAATATGTACTAATAATATTAATTATAATATTATAACATATAGTAAAAAAATATAATAATCACGCCGTAATAATACAAATGAAAGTTATAATAATATTAATAATAATAAATAAATATATAAAAATGGAAAGGTCGCCAAAACCAGCATTAAATTATTATAATAATAAAATTAACAACTCAATAATTATAAAATGAACATAATAATAATAAAAATATAAAAATTATTATAATTATCATAAAAATAATTATACAAATAATAATAAACAACATAAATAAAGCGTAGCAGTAATTTGTTTATTTGGATGGTACTAAAAAGTTTTTCTTTGGCATAGTAAGAACTTCTTTTCGATTTGTATTTAGTTTAATAGCATTTTTACTATTAATTAAGTTAGAAGTTTAGGTTTCAGTCGGGTGCAACCGACTGCATCATACTCTAACCCGTGTGGTTGGCGGGCAACAGAATACCTCCACAGCATGTCTCCGCTTGTCGTAGAAGGCGACTAAAAGAGACACGTAGATCTATCAGTACCGGGCTCTAATGGGCGTGGCCAATTTGTTGTTGTTTTTTGAACCTAAAGTTACAGCCGTCAATAATAGTTTAGTCAATTGGGAACCCAGGTTAAAATCCCTTTTGTTTTTTGAGCCCAACGAATAATTGAAAAAACCTAACTCTTTGCTTTTATGGGCAACTGCAAAGTAAAAACATTGCTGTACGAACCCAAATTCTGAAAGTATTTGGAGTGAAATATCGTTATTTAGAAGAAAATAATTAAAAAGGGTTGATAATAATATTAAAATTATACCATAAATTTATTTGGATGAAAAGAGAATACATCGACTTAGCTGTCAATACAAAACAATATACTTAATAATTCCTGACGAGGCTAAAAAATGCCAACTTAATGATACTCTATTCGTTCATTTTTATGCAGGGTATTCAAAAAGGAAACCCCAGCGTGCATATGTATGTTACATATATAATAACATTTCTAGATCGAAACGGAGTAGAGTCGCATATGTTTACTTTTTAGCACTTTGTTTGCTTTTTGTTGTGAAGGGTCGGTGGGTGAGGGGGGGGGGGGGGGTTGTTTGGGGTTTTAATTATGATTTGCATGTTGTGATTTAATTAATATAGTTAAGTGGTATGGGAAATGAATGGATTTGCGGGGTCAAGGAACGCATCAAATGTTTGCCGACAGCCACCCGCTGTGCAGGTGTGTGTGCTCCAGATGTTATAGAACGGATATATGGACGCACTTAGAGATCGAGCAATGCGTTTGATTGTGCTTCAAATTTGGGGAAGCGATTTTGTGGTGCTTAAAAAAAGTTATTTTTGCGCCAGGCGTGGGTGCGCTTTGGGCCCGGTCAAATTCATGAATGGACGGCTTTGTGCAGTTCCGCAGACATGCAAATCCCTCAACTTAGCCTTGGCATAAAGGACAACCCACAGCGTTGCGCACTTTTGCTCATTAGTTGCGGAAAAATCGCAAAAATGAAAGCACGCAGGATCAATTGGCTGCAACATGTGCGTGTGTGTGTGTGTGTGTGTTAATAACACACTGCTGCAGGCCAAACATGGCATTTTTATGTTCAATAATTACAGCAACAACAAGTAGCAAAAGCCAACAAGTAGCCAACGTAAATCACAGCCTGAAAAGAGCATTTCACTGTTGCCCCGCCCCTTGATGTCCCTGCTGAAGCCCCGCCCACGCGGCCTCCACTTGAGTTGCCCTCGCAGACGATTAACAAGCGTAATGTAATGTTTCATTATTGTAAAAAAAGCAAGAAAATATGTGTGTGTTAATAAAAATAAAGAAGTCGCAGCAGCAAAAATCGTCTATAAAAGCGGGCAGCGCATAAAGCGAACGTTTCAGTTGAAATTTCAAAGTGTGCACGGCCAGCGGAAAAGTGCATCCAATTCGCCACAAAATCCAAGTAGAGCCAGCAATTAGTCCAGTCTACGTCCCTTTCTCTCACCATCACCAGAGAAGCATGCTGCAGCGGCGCTTGGACAGCCAAAAGCAGCGACGCCAACGCCGCCAGCTGCTGGAGGGGAGCAGCAGCAGCGGGGGGGGCAACAGCAGGAGCAGCAGGTGTCGGGCTAACTATTTGCCTGGCCTGCTGATTGTGCTGCTCGTGCTGCTGCAGAACTTTGAGCTGCACATGTGCCGGCAATTGATGGGCGCCGCTGTCAACAGGCGCAAGGACATGGATACCGATGAGCAGCTGCTGCCCGCCGTCGCTGCTTCCTCCCTGGAGAAGCGGGCTATCGCTGCGACGACCGTTAGCCAGCCGGAAGAGATTTTCAGTGCGCCCAACGATGCGGCTGACATGAGCTATGATGAGTACCCGGTGAGTGATGGTCCCCAGCCGGCCCTTCCCTTCCCCTTCTCCTTCCCCTGCCCCTGCCCTTGAAACGCCCCCACTGCGTGGGCTTTGGTCAAGCCCAAAATGCGTCTCGTTTTACACACAAAAATTTGTAATTGTATATTTTTTTTTGCATTTGATTGCTTGCCCTGCAGGTGAATTGCTTGCTTTGATATTGCAAAGGGACCTAGCCCTACCCTGTCGCAAATTCAGCCTACACCAAATTCTCTTCTCGCAGCTGACGTCACATTGTTTGAGTTTGTGCGCAAAATCAACAACAAAAACACGTTTAAAAAATGTCAAGTCCAAAAATTTGTATTGTGGGCGTTGACTAAATTGCGTATACGCCATGTTAGTGAAATTGCGTATACGCAAGGTACGCCAGTTGAAATTGTCGAAAACTATTCGAGAGCTGTCTAAGTTGGGTTTTGGTCGCGTTTCTAATATATTTCAATTATTATTAGTTTTTCTATGAATAGAAAAAAATATTATTGTAAAATATATTATTATTATTTGCGCTTTTATTTTTAAGTATTATATTTAGTATAACTTTTTCTATATTATGAAATGTTTTAATAATATTTCCAAGGCAATCATTTTACCTATATATATATTTAACTTTTTTGATTTGATATTTAACAGTTTGATTTACCATGTACATAATTCATTTAATTTTTTCCCTTTCAACCTAGTTTGATTATCCTTAAACATATTTTTGGAATATTTTCATTAGGCTCAATTTATTTTCTTTATTTTTTCGCAAATCACAATGCTTTGGTCAAATAATTGAATTTAATTTGCAAGAAATTTCAATTTTCGTTGCGGCCATTTTCCTGTACATAATAACACCAATTTTTTAATAATAATAATGTATTATAATTATAATTTATCCATTTTTCGTAGATTAAGTTATATTAAAGTAAAGAAATCATAAGAAACGTGGTAGCCAGGTTGAAAATTCAGTTTTTTATTGCGGAAAAGTTCTATTTACTGGAAGCTCTCATTAAGAATGGACAAATAGTGTATTACAACAAGTGAGTTTATTTTTCATTATTTTCAATTTTATTGGGTATATTAAAAGTCTAAGGCTCAAATTTTGGCGAAGTATGCAAAATGTTGACAAATATTGTACAGGGCTTTATAAATATTTACACAAAATCTTAATTGCTTTATTTTTGTGTTTTAGTTGGGAAACGGGCATTATATGAAGTAAATCTATTATATATATCTGATATATCTGAAAAAAAATTTATATGTGTTTGTAAATATAATAGAAAAGTATCGCAAACAAAAAACGAGCAGAAAGTTGCAGTCGCAACTTTGCTTGAATCGTTCAAAGGCAAAATAAAGTCTCTACTGATTTTATTTGCCATAGACATATTTTCAAGATAATATTGTTTCTCAATAAATAAAAATGGTAACCTTTCGAAGGCGAACATCTGTCTGCTTTATTGTCAAGCTAATTAAATGATAAATATTGAAAAGAGCTTTAATTTTGTGTTGGATAACACATTTCTTGAGGGAACTGCGTAAATTTTATTAAAATTGTATTTCTTACGCATATCTAGAATTCGTAGACATGTGAGAGTTCTACAGTTATTTAGTCCACTTTATTGATATCGATCTTCCCCAAGTCCCACATCTTAGGATGTCCTTCGATAAAGTTCTCTACAAACTGACTCTCAAGAAATTGTAAATAAACAAATTTATCCTAAATATGAACTCTACAACTCCCATAGATGGTGGTGCCCAAGCGGGCTGCTTTACTGCTGGATCGTCTAATGGTTGCGCTGCATCATGCGCTGGAGAACGAGCGGGAGGATCATCGCATTGGCGATTTCTATGCCAACAAGAATATGATGCAAATGAAGCCCAACGAGTACAAGAATGCGCTGGAGCCGCTGCAGGCGACGCAGGAAGGTGAGCTGAGCTTTACTTAAGAATATAATATATATAAGTATTCTTCGAGCTGTGATTTTGTGGACAAAACAGGTGCCCAAATGCCGATGAGCAGCCACAGCTTTCACATGTATAGCGATGATGATCCTGGCGTGATGTTGGATTATGATTTCAAAGATATAAATCAAATAAATCGCGCGACTGGCGAAACAGTAAGTTGGATATTGAAACCAAAATATGCAATTAAAGATATCAATTAGCATGGAAAATGGTATAAGAAAATTTCAGTTAATGGCAAAGAGCTTTCAGAGAAGAGCCGGCGGCATTGGCGCTGCAGCATCAGCATCAGCATCAGCAGCATCATCGGCAGCTGGCAACGCTGCGGCACATGCAACAAACGGCGGCAAAGCGTCAGCCGGATCCGGGCCGGCTTCCGGCGCCAGGCGCATCCATCATCACGTCGCCAATGGAGGTGGCCGCATGTATTGGCGCTGCTATTTCAATGCCGTCAGCTGTTTTTAAAACCAGCCAACAACAAACATCCAACACAACAACAAACATCCAACACAACAACAAACATTCAACCAATTCAATACAATTAGCTACCAACTCGACTGCGGCTTTTCGACACCAACAACAATTGCAATTCGATTGGGTTTATTTTGGCTGGCTATGAAAGTTGTTCGCGCGATTAACTGAAATCATCTGTAAACATGAATTGTAAACTCAACATTTTTGTAATTATTATTATTATTATATATATATACACATAATTTATCTGAATCGTATACAACTTATCGCTGCAAGTGTGCGTAATAAATAAACTAGAAGTCAACTTGAAATCTATATATATATATATCTATATATATATATCTATATATATATATCATTTGCATAATCCACAGTAGCTGTCGTACACTAATTCGCACTAATATTGATTGGCATGCTCATAAAAGCTCACACACACACACACGCACGTACACACACACACACACACCCATAATCCACCCATTCATTGTGTTTTATTTTACACGTGCAACGCTTCATATTTGTAGCCTTATCGGAGCGTCCAATTCTGGGTGCAAAACCATAATGCTCTTTGTTGTACTTAGTTGAGATTGGCCCAAACGGAAGTAGCACTTAGTTATATAGCACAAACACACACACGCACACACACATACAGTTGATATGCTTTCAATTTGCATTTGTACTTTTTTTCACGTTAAGGATAGAATGCATACCAAATTTGGTAGCTCTAGCTGTGATAGTCTCTGAGTTCAATGGGAAGTGCTCTTTTAACCTTGTCAAGACTCAAGATGTAATATTCTTTTATTACTTTAAATGTCACCTATTAGTCCTTCTTTTTGTTGGAATTATTGTTGCTCCCTTGTATTTCAGAATTTAATATGTTTGTTACGCAGAATATTTTAAACATTTTTCATGAGTTTTTTGCCGAATTGTTTCCAAAACAATAAACATCGGTATTCATTCAAGATTTTAAATTTGTATGCCGAGTGCTGAGTTTTCTTGAGATTTTTCTAATTTTTTTTTAAAAGAAGTCAGTCAAGATTGATTTTTTATTATTCGTATCCTGAGTTCCGCTTTTTATTGAGATATTTCCGTTTTCTTAAAATAAAATTTAAATAAATATCGTCATCACGAAAGTCGTGTATTCTTGAGATATTCTATGTTTTATATTTTATATATTATATTTTATATTTTAATTTCATTATTTTTTTTTATATATTATATTTTGTATTTTATAATTGAAACTTTCTATAAGAAATTTACCCATATTTGAGCTCGTGGAAAACGTTTAAATCAACTTTCTTAGCTAGATATGTAGTATATATTTTTTCATATTTTTTCTCGTTCATCTTGGGATATATTTTTCCCATTGATTTATTTTATTTTATTCAAAATGTTTCCAATATTTAACCTCGAGCTCAAGGAACATTTTTTAAATTATATTTAATTATATTTAAACTCTAAGAATTTTCATCAATCTTTTTTTCTGCTGGCCAAACTCAGCAAACTTGATGCAAATGACGCACGCTCTTCAAGCCAAGACAAACTGCCGGCCAACTCTTTGGCTTTGTGCAGGAGCCAATGCATATCATTATGGCCAGCAAGTAAAGGAATACAAAATGCAGTCCCGATCAGTTTTTTTTTTGTCGCTTTGCGCATGCAACTCACGTAGTTGACGCTACGGCCAAGTTTAATTGCCTGTTGGCAATCGAGTGTCAAGTTTTATTGGCCAAATTAATGATGTTGCATTGCAAATTGATGTGCATCGAAGAGCGGCGCCTTTTTGCTTAATTGATGAAGAAGTGCTGACAAAAAAAAAAAAACATAAGTAAAAATAAAATAATAATCGAGCTCGTTTTGCTTATCGGCAGGCGCACGTTGAGCGGCTGCTCGTAAATCAAAGTGCTGGCCGCATGACGTCACCGAAGGCAGCGCCAACAAGTATGCAACAAGTTTTGCCAATCAACAGGTGAGTTTCTTATACTCACCATGCACGCATGGTTATCAAGCTGTGCGCGCGTGGTGAATAATCCGGCTCGAAAGCCGCACGTTGCTCATACGCAGCGTTGGCAACGATAAACGACAACAACAGCAACAACAGCAGCTGGGCGGCAACATCATGTAGCCACACGCCTAAGCCAATTTTAGCTCCTGCCCCACCTTAAACACCCCCCACACTGCTGCGCCTAGCCTAACACCCTTCCTGCTTCCTGCTGCTGGCGTCGCTGTCGCCGTCGTCGCCGTCGTCGCTGCCGTCGCTGCCGTCGTCTGCTATTTTGTATATAAAGCCGAGCGCCGTCCATGGCCAACATCGAGTTAACAATTTCACTTCTTGGCGTTCACATCGAGGCACAGTCAACAGGCGACAGCATCGAACCCGAAACGGATCTTCCAGCGCAGTTTCCTCAACAATATTGCATTTCATTGCTGTTTGCAGCTCCATAAATTAGACAATTCCGTTGTGGCGCAACAAAACGCGCACTAAATAAAAGCCAAAAAATCGTTTTCGCGCTCAAATCTCGCCGCAGTCGCTATTTGTTTAGCTAGAACATTATCCTCGTATTTCTCTGGGTAAGTTTTCGTATTTATTGTATTTGCCTAATTCGTTTTAATGTTTGCCTTGGTTTTAATCGTGTGAAGCCCTCGATTCGGGCACTAATTGATTTATTGATCAGACGTGAAGTGTGTTAAGTGATATATTTGTTGAAGATTTTTCGTGAGCGATTTGTAGAAAAGACATTCACTTAATTCAAACTTTATAGGATGGAATTTGCGTTTCGAAAGTATTTCAAAATATTGAAAAAAAAAAAACGTGATGATTATATATATCTGAGCCAGACAAACTCTTTTTAATTAAAATTTCACAATCTCACAATTTTTGAACACTATAAAAATATATGAATATTTTAAATTTGGGAATATTATATATAATAAAATACTTTTAAAATCTAATATATTTAATATATTTATAATGTCAAGGACAACATTTATTGTTTTTAACAAAGTCAACTCAGTTTTCTTTATTCAATGTTGTACAACCAATATTTAAAAATAGTTGTTAAAAATTTTAAAATTTTTTTTACAATTACGAAAAATTAATAATTTATTGGAACCGGTTAATGCTTTTATAATTATTATTATTATAATATTATTTAAACCTTTTTATAAACGATTATTTAAAAATAGCTCTTTACAATTTTAGATATTTTCTACATTTAAAATTTACGAAAACTTAAATGGGCTTCTTCAGTTGTTATTATTATTTAATATATATTATATATATATATAGTAAAATATTTTTATTATTTTCAATAAGTTTCATATTTTTATAACATGAACTTTTTAAATTGAAAGATTTCCAATGCGACATTTTCTAAATTTTCTAAAATTACAATAGTATTATGTTTTAAAAAAGCCTCGGGTAATAAATTTCTTGAATTCTTTGTTTATTTTTGAATAAATTCTTAGCAAATTTAGATCTTTTCCAAATCGAATATTGAGTTCATTTTTTTAGAATATTTAAAACACGTTAGATATTATGTTGAATTTTTGTCTATTATTGTGTTTGAATTTATTGTCATTTTATTTTTTTAATATAATATAATTTTATTTTAATTACAAATAATGTCAACTTTTATTTTAGTTTTAAAATATTCAATTATTAATTCAGCAAAACTGATTTAAAAATCTTACCTCAATCCAAGTGCTTAGCTGATTTCGCTTCATTTATTATTCAATAATGAAACACAACTGACGAATTTTAAAAGAAATGTCCCGTCAAATAGATTGACATTCGGACATTAAGGTGCCAGGGGAAATGTGTTTTTCATAACTGCTTTTCGCAACAGGTTGACAAATGCGGCCAATTAATCATCTGCTTTGGCAACGCTTCACCTTTGCCCAAATTGAAATTCATGCGTAAAAATGGAACACAAAAAAGAAAGATGTACTTTTGGGGTTACTTAAAACCGCCTGACGACAGAGGCAGAGGAAAAGCCTATCCCGACAAAAGCTGCCAGTTGCGTGGGCCTTTGACATTGGAACATTATGTGAATCATTTATGAAGATATGTAACAGAGCAAAGTTCGCATCATTCTATGTTTTCCGAATGCTGCATAGTTTTTCCAGTTTACCTTTAAGACTGTTTGGCATGTTGGTTTTGATTTGTAAACAAAACCGCTTTCAAATTGCATTTAATATTTATTACTCTCTGCCAGTCGCAATATTGGTTAGGCGTGGGAGAAAAGCCTTTAGGGCAGTTAAAATTTGATGGCCCAACTGATGAAAGTCCAAATTGATTAGAAAGTGTTGACAAGCATTGAAAAGCTTTCCAATAAGTGTTGTTTAATTGAAAAATAGGGATATATATATATTAAAGTGGCGCAATTGTGAGCAGTCTTTATATAAGATATAAAATATTAAAATAAATAATAGGTTTTTTAAATGATATGCAAAAATAACCAACATTTGAATTTGAGCGGCGGAAAAAGTTCATAAGCAAAAAAAATTATATTTTTATTTATTTTAATAGATATTTCATCAATGGATAGAAAATATATTGAAGAAATATATTCTTTATTTTGCTGTTTTGTTTAAAAGATTTAAAGATTTAAAAGAGAAGCTTTTCGAAATGAGATAAATTCTTTTTTGAAGTCATATTTGAAAAGTAGAAGCTGCGGGCTTTCAGTATAGTTTTGAAGACAGCACAAAGTTGAAGATATTAAATATTTATTTGTATATTTTGTTTAAAAGATACTGAAGCATATTTAAAGTGTGGCTTTTAGACGTGAGACAAATTCTTTTTTTTAAAGTAATATTTGCAAAATAAGCTAATGAATAAAATGAACAAAGAAGTTCCGGACTCGAATCTTATTTTAAATATTTATTGTTGTTCGGAGTGGAACAGGAAATAATCAAAATCTTGGCTTCTTGCTTGTTAAAAATTGAAATATGTTTGCCAGATTCTTAACGTACTTCGTCCCTTACAGATAGAATTTCTTGTTAGCCCAAAATGTTCGCAAGTCTCAAACTCAACTCTCACAAATATTTCGATACTCTACATTTTAATTGATTGCTGCATTTGCCACGTTTTGTCTTTGATGTCGCATTTATTATCAGTACTACCAAAGGATTTTCAGACCAAAAGCCGCAAAAGCCGCAACTGGCAAAGAAATTCGATACTCCTTGAGTTGAGGTAAAAGTATCAAATGGACGTCGGCAGCAACCGCCCCAAAAAGTAGGCTACAGCTGCGAAGCAGCAAATAAAATATTAATTTACAGCGCTAAAATTACAAGAATTTCCAAAAATTCTGCTCTACTGGAGTCTGGGGAAAAACATGTCACGAGTGCGACGAAAATGCGTACTCATAATTTTCATTTGTCAACAAAATAACGTATCGCATGACCAATAAATCATAAAGTGCCCAAAAGAAAATGTCCCGAAATCAACACGGCGAAAATATTTGGCTAATTTTAAAGCGGCGGCAAAACTGTGAAAAACGGTGAACGGTGAAAAACTGTGTAAAAGTTGTGGAAAAAAACACCGAACATGGAAAACTAAGCCGCTTGCTGGATTTCCCAGCCGTTGCCAGAGAGCTATGCGTAATCTGTGGCTAATGCGTCGCAGCTAGTGTGAGCGAGAGAGAGAGATAGGGAGAGGAAAGAAGAGTGAGGGAGAGTAAGATAGGGAGAGAGAGATAGATATGTAGGGTGAGAGCGAGTTATGCAAAATTGCAATTTGCCAAAGATTGCACTCTCTTCCTCACCCTCTCTCCCTCCCTTGCTCTCCCTCTCCCGCTCGCTCTCTCTCTAGATCTCTCTGCGTAGCCCTATATTAAATTTCCAATTAACATTGCCGCTTTATTTATCAGCCGCAATAAAAGTGTCCTGATTATGTTGGCTACCCCTTGCCGCACTCTACCACCCCCACCCCTTCCCCGCTCCCCGCTCGACTCATCTGTTGCTTTATTATTCCATTTGATCTCTCAGTTTTCGCTGACTACCGTATGCTGTTTGCCAATGCCTACGGCACACCCCAAAACTCCCCCCGCCCCCCTCGCGACTTACATTGCGCTCGACATGTTATTAGTTTTATTTATTGCACGACGGGCAGACTGTCAGACTGCCTGACTAGTTGGAGTTCTATCTATCAAACATTCTACGACTTGTTGCCGCCTGTGTCCCAGTTACAGATACAATATCTATAATTATCTATGCCTCAGGTATTAGCTGGGAGCTCTGGGTGCCTTGCATGTCAAACATTTGTTCCTGGCTTTTGGGCTGTCATTTTACGGCGGACTTAAAAGCTTGAAAAGCTAGTCCACAGTCTCAGCTATAGATAGGGTATATAGTTATAACATTTCTATTGAACGCAATTATTAGAGTTCAAGTGAAATCGGAATGGGTTTTTATTTAATATACTTAATTTATATATAAAGTCTTAAACTTAACTATAAACTGGTTTATTTAGCTGAAAGCTATATTAATATTATGAGTGCTCTTAAAAGTATGCTATCTAAAATGAAAAGCTGCTCAAAATAGAAAGTTCTAGTTTTTTGAAGGCAAATTTTTGACATATTTCACTAACATAAAAAACTACGAGACAAGTCTGGGAAATATCTTTGTTATTTAAGAAAATCATACAAGACACTATATTCATCGGCTTCGGGCAGAGTTTGACTTTTATAGGAAGAGTGAAAAACTTAAATTAAGAAAATTTTTATATCTCAAAAACTTATACTAATGATTCCAAAAAAAAATCTCAATTATGTTAAAGAAATTTTCAAGATTATAGAAGTTTTTGGGAATTAACTTTATATTGAATTCTTTAGATATAGAAAGTCATAAAAATACAATATTCATTGGTTTCGTTGTGGGTCTGGCTTTTATAGAAAGTGTAAATATAAAAAAGGGGAATATTTTAATTATTTCAAAATAAAAGTAATAATAATAAATATATAAAAAAAAAATTATCTTTTTTTTGAACATGCAAATTTATCTCTGAACAAAAAATATAGCTGACAATTTCACGAAATAGGATCAGTTTTTTTCTTCCAAATTCAAAAATTTCTACAAAATATGCCAGATTCAGTTAAACATTTATATTTCGTTATACTTGTGTTTGATAAATATAATAAATTTGTGGAAAGGAATGTTACCCACAGGAAGTAACATATCTTTATAAAATGTATAAATATTTTAGATAACGATGTTTTCACTTCACAATATTCGGAGTGCAGTTTCTCGACACATTAACACGGATCTAATTTATTTGATTTCATCGATACCTTTCGCTTAAATCGATTATTATCGAAAAACGATCCACGTTCTTTGAGCATAGCTAGGGCTAGGCCTAGATCTAGAGCTCTGTTCGCCTAACCCAAATAAAAGAAATGAAATTCTATATATCTGCCATATATATCTGCCATATCTACCATATCTTCCATACAACCCAGTAAATTCTTGTTAATCGGACAATAAAGATAGCAGTTATTTGGTAAGTAGGGCATTCGGAATAGAAGCAGCCGATTAAAGCCGGCTGCAGAGTATCTCCAAATCGGGCAATCTCGTCTCTCGCTATTTATAAATAGTTACCCAATTATGATTTTAATATGTGCACAAATTTATAGAGAAATACATTCTAATCTTTAGCTAAGCTCAATTTTAGATAAAGATTTTCATTTTCTGCTGCTCTTTAAGTTTTTCCCCCAAGATTTGCATTTATTTCCGACCAGGAAAAATGCTGCAATTTGAGTATGCACATAAAACAAAACAAATCCCGGCGCATCCTTGCCGCAGCAACATGCAGCCACAAAATGGCTGCGTAAAAAATGCAGAGGCCATAAAGAAAAAAATGAAAATGAAAAACGAAGAGATAATTTAGCTGCTTAGCTGCCACAGCCGTCGGTTGGGTGTGTGGCACGAAGTCATTAACATTTACGACTTGCCCCATTGAGTTTCGGTTTCGAATCTGTTTATTTGAGACTGTGGCAGATACTGCCAGTCCACCCCAACCCCAATCCCGCACCCCACTCCTTACCGCCCACTACACACTCTGTGCCACATGCTTGTTGCATGAGCAGAGGAGCTGTACCTGAGGCTAGGCACACAGACACCCGACAGCTTATGAGCTGCTGCTCAGATATTCATGCGGCATTTTTGATGCCCGCCCACCTGGCCACGCCCTTGATATCATTAGGGCGGCCGTAATTAGCCAGATGATGGGTGACATGTGGGCGCGTCGAAGGAGCACTTAAATCAGAGCCCGCAAATTGGTATCTACACAAGCGTAAATTTATTTACCTCTGGTTATGCGTGTCCTGGCATGTCCTCCCATGTCCTGGCTGACTTTGATTTTCATGGGCGAGTCCTGCTCATGCTTTTTTGATTTATGTTACATTCGATTCGCTTCGTCTCGAGTGTAATTAGTGTCCTCTGCCCGTTATCCTGTCTGAGAGTGTCCTTTGAGCTACTTACCCAACGAAATTGCTTGCATTATGCATTTTAATACACGTGTTGCCTCTTGCATAATAAATGTTGCCTCGTCCGAGCTTGATTCTTAGAAGTTGATTGACTTGCGTAATTTGCAATTAGTTATGGAAATAAGCTGGTAATTGCGTATCTAAATTAATTCGCTTTTAGAGATTAACTTTAATTAAATTGTGAAATACTCTTTCACAAAATCAATTACATCTCGATATCATACTTTTTGTTTTTAAAGAAGCTTAATCCTGTAATATAATGCATATATGTAATATAATATAATGGATGCTAAAAATTTTTTTTTATTATTTTATTTGCTCAGTTTTTTTTAATTGTACTTTATTTTATTTTGTTTTCTTAATTTTTTTTTAATTTTACTTTTATTTATTTTTTTTTACATTTTTATTATTTTGTTTGCTTATTTTTTAATTGTACTTTTATTATGGGAACAACTTTGATTCAACCTTTATGATTATTCACAATGCAACTAATCATACGCAAAACGAGTCTATCAAAAATTTTCGATAGCCCATTTCCAAAATGTCGATAAATATCGATTTTGAGCCATAATTTAAAATCATAGCTCGAAAGTTATATATATACATACCAAGCACTTGGTATGTAGGTTCTCAGCGGGTATACCCTGTTTATGAATATTTCACTTTTTGGATAACGGCCCCAATTTGCTTAAAATTCGAAAAAATTTCCTCCTTTAAGCTGCAGCTTTGCTCCTTTGTTTATATACATATTTAGTTGGCAAACTTGGAGTCTAAAAATGTTCTAAAGATCGGACTGTAAACACCCGAGTTATTCAAGACCTTATTTAACATAGTTTGGGGCTGGATGCCTAACATCACCCAGACGGACTCTACCGACTAGAATACTCACTATAAATATTATGTCAACTCCACTCGAAAGGCTTATAAAAATACCCTACTGGTATTTAATATCTTGACAAGTGAGTTATCTGATTAGATGTGAATACTCATTAGGGGAAAATGGTATGGATATTGATTAATCCCCGTGGCGTGGCGTGGCGCATCACAGTGCAATCCATTATAAGTATATTCCCAACTATTTGCCTTCTACTTGGCCATAGTCGCTGGCATTTGGTGTTCGAATGTTGGCAACGCGGCAGATTCAACGTCGGCTCTACGAGCTCTTCGCCTATTATGCGATATTCATCGGGGTCACGAGCTATCGCTATGACTTTGAGCTGCGGCAATGCAGGAGCACGAGATGGACACGACTTGTCGCCAGTTTGGCGAATCTGATAATAGTGTCCGTCTCGCTTGTGGATTTGTTTGCCACCTGGTTCGTCATCGACGATATGGATCTGGTCACGGAGCAAACGGTGCGTCTGGATTCGACCGTGAACGACATCGTTTGCCTGGTGCGCGTGCTGCAACGTCTGCCTCAGGATCGGGCCTGCATTCAGATTGTGCTGCAGCTGCGACGCTTGCGGCGCATTCATCAATATGCCTATACTGGGCGGGAGTCGCAGCTGGAGCAGCGGCTGGAGCAGCGGCTGGATCGCATTTATCTGGCCAAGAATTGTGTTATGTGGGCGGAGGCCATCTTTCTACTCGCCTTCATGCTGATCGTCTGCCAGCTTGTGCCGCCAACTAATTTGTACGTGAAGCGGCTGCTGGTCATCCTAAATGTCCTGGCCATGGACGGTCAGGGCGTGGTCATGCATATGCATTTCCTGATCAACTGGCGCATCCTCCGGCTATATATGCGTCTCAATAGACGCCTCCGTCAGCTGCTCCACTCCGATTTCCCGGCAGTGGCCACCCTGGAGCTGCATCATCTGCGCTGGCAGCACGCGCAGCTGTCGGCGCTCATGGAACGCCTCACTTCGGCCTACAGCTTGACCATGTTGAGCAATCGCCTCTGTCTGATCGTCACGGCCGCCGCCCTCGGCTACTATATAAGCATATTTGGAGCCCATCCAATTCTCTATCAAATCGTTGGCTTCGGCTTTGTCGTCGTGCTTGCCCTGGATGGCTATATACTTGATCTGATCTCCGACTGGACGGTGAATTGCCATCGGGAGAGCTCCCGGCTGCTCGCCCAACATCAGCAGCTAGTAAATGCTGACAGGCAGCTCTCCAGAGCGGTAGCTAATCGAACTGCGTACATAGTCTATAGTATTTACTCTACTTTTTCTTTCAGTGTGACATTTTTGCGCTGCAAGTAGCCTGTTTTCCACTCAAGATCCAGCCCTTCGGCCTCGTTGAATGCGGCAAGGCGACTTGGCTGGGCAACATGGCCTGCATTATCGGCTGGTTGGTCGTGCTCTTACAATATCGCATCGTATTCGATAGTAAACATTGAGCAAGTGCGGGAAAATCTAATAAAAGCTATGATATTCAAATATCTACGAACAAGGTCTTAAACTATTGTATAGACATTGTTGTTGCTGATCAATGCTTTATAGCTTCCAATCTTAAGATCAAAATGGGTTCTACCTGGTTATACTATGGGTAAAGGCTGCTCATATAATATAAGTAGCTAGAAATAGAATTTTCAAAAGTTTTCCAATTTGCAGTATTTAAGGCCAATCCTTCCGTGCCAATGTAGCTCAAGCTGCAACTATTCCCTTTGAGCTTTTAGTATTGTATCAAAGGAACTCGCAGATATTTGTGTATCTCACTATTTATTTGATTTTTCTCAATTTTCATTCGGAAACGATGCGATATTGTAATTAGAAAAACTATCCAGGCGAATATGTAGGTCATGTTGCTCAGCCAAGAGGCCGCAGGCTCTGATCTTAAGTGGAAAACAGGCTGAAAACATATTACACTGAAAAAAATACCAACAACATTCGAACACCAAATGCCAGCGACTTTGTAGCCAAAGGTATTTAATGGGCCAAGTAGAAGGCCAATCAATAGTTGGGAATATATAATGTGGCACAGGGGATTAATAAATTGCAATATTATTATTATTAAAAATGAACGTAGAGGGTATAAAGGATTTGGGCTAATCAGATGGAACTACATAAATAATATATATACAAATGGATAAATAAATAAATTTAATAAATATATTCTCGATCAGGATGATGAGCTGAGTTGATCTTCAAATTACAAATTCATATTCTTCTACTCAGTTTCTATATAGAAATATAGCAATAAAAATTTTATCTGATAAAAGGTAGTTTATATCCCAATTCAAAACAAATATGCCCTTCTTTCTCTTGCTAACAGAGTATAAAAATAAATATTTACTGATTTCTATCAAGCTCGAACAGTCAACAGCAGATAATAATCAGGCAATAATTATTTTAATAAAACCTATTAACAATTGTTGCTGGACAAAGTCTGGCAAATACCCTACACTAAACGTGCGCTATTTAAGCGGGTAGTTACGACTGGAATGTAAATGTATTTTTGACATTTTATTTATATCTGATTAATTTAAGTGCAATTTAAATTAGTTTTTCTTTAATTGTACAGCTCTTAAGCCCAAAAGTAAGTGTTCCGATTTGTGGCATTAATTGTTGGCGAAACAAAGGTTCAATCAATTTAATCAATTGCCGCAAATGTTGCACAGCTGTTGATCATAAATCAAATAGCCGAATGCGTAACCGAAAACAAAGGGGAAAAGCCCAAGCCAAAATAGAAAAAAAAGTCAAAACTGAAACCATTTTAAGGCCTTTTCGAAACGCATATTGAATCACGTTCAAAGCGAATTCAATTAAAGTTGGGAACAACATTTCCGTCTGGCGGCCATTTTGTAGCACGTTGCACGTTGCCCAGTGGCAGGTGGCAGGTGGCAGGCTTGCACTTTTACGCCTCTGCTGTGCTGAGTTCATATCCGGTTTTAATTGCGGAAATGCACTTATGTCCGGCCTGGTCCCTGCGCCCCCTTTTGCCGTCCTCCACGCTTACACAAGCATGCGGGTCACGTTTGTGGCAGCAACTGTTCAGTTTCTGTGTCCACTTTAGTTGCTTTGTTATGAGCTATTATCCTGACGGACTTTGCCACTGTAGTTTTGTTAAAACGGGAATCAATTAAAATTACGGAGCCTCGTTTTGTTGCTTGCATAGATTACATCTGTGCGAAAATCTAACTTTGGAATGGGCCTTAATTCCCATAGATTTTAAAACTATACCCAATAAAAGTACAAACTCAAAACAGCAGCTAGTTGTTTTATTTAGCAATTTCAAAACAATTTTAAAAATTTTTTAAAAATATTTCACATATATTTTACTTTTTGAACTTGAGAAAAATGAAAGAAAAGAAAAAGGAGCAGAAAAACTAAGCCTCAAGCTCTTTTTTGTATGTTTTTTGTTTTATTTGTAAAAAAAAAAATTCCTAATTACATTTTTTGTAATATGATGATAAAATATACATAATTTTCAGACTCAAGTTTAGGAAACGAAAAATATATCAAATATATTAGAAGAAGGAAAATATTATTTATTTTATTTATTTATCAATTTATAATATTAATATTTTATTTATAGATAATATTATTAAATATTTTATTAATAAATACAATTTTAAAATATTATTATTAATAAACAATCAATTATTGTTATTTTAAACTAATATTATTAAATATTATTTAAATATCAAGCCAGTTAAAAAAATATTTTAAAAATGGAAAAGTCGTTTAAACCAGATTTAATTGTCAAAAAAAAAAAAACAGGCGTTGTTTAAAACTTTTCTAAAAACACGTCGGAATCTGTAAAGTGAAGTTAATTCTTAATTTGTATTTTATTTATTCTTATTTTTGATTTAAACTAAATTTGAAACATGATCGAAAATCAATTTTAAGAAGGAAATGCTTAATGTACGCTTAATATTCAATACACAAGTGCGAAGTTTATTTTAAAAAAAAAATAATATAGCTTATAAATAATTTGGTTTACAGCTTTAGCTCAACAAGTCGAACAAAATGATGAAATTTGTGCAAATTCTGCTGTGCTACGGCCTGCTGCTGACCATGCTCTTTGCCCTGAACGAGGCGCGCCCCTCCACAGCCGAGGCGGGCGCTGTAAGTAGACTTGACTTTGGACTTGCAACTAAGTAGAGACCTATGTCTATATCTATGTTAATTCCAGGATACGGATCCACTGGAGACACCGGACGTTGAGGATGTACGCGCCGCCGCCTACGCTGGCTACGAGATGCCCGCCCAGGCCATTTATCCCAACATACCCATGGATCGCCTCCAGATGCTCTTCGCACAGTACAGACCCACGTAAGTCTGATCTAGCTAGGTATTCTAATGCGGTATTTTATTGAATTTCCTTTTGGGATTGCAATTAGTTACAGCGCATATCTACGCACTCCCACCTACGGCAACATGAACGAGCTATACCGCTCGCCGGAGAGCAAGCGCCAGGTGAGATACAGACAGTGCTACTTCAATCCCATCTCCTGCTTCCGGAAGTAAGTTTCTGGAGAACAGCCAAACAGCAAAACCAACTAACCCAAAGAAAAAAATAAACAGCCCTTTGAAAAATTAACATTTCAAACTATAAACTAGCCTAATTCCAATGCCAATATTTAGTGCGATTAACTAAAGTTAAGACTCAGAATTCTATATAAATGTCTATTCAAATTTGTTTAACAGCAACAACAACAAAATGCTTCACATAAATATATATACTATTTAATATGATAATAAACTTTGCACATAAATGAGGTTTATGTTTTTGCACATGGTTTTCCTTTTAATTACGATCCTTTAACAAAAACCCTTTGCTTGCATATGGTGTGGTAAAATAATATACAATATTTACTTAAAAATATATATATATAGATATTTGCATAACTTAATAAACGTACATTAACAATATTTCGTTTTGTAAATTAAGTGTTTCAAGCTATTGTATAATACATATATACTATATACCATATATTGAAACCGAAAGGACACATGAATAGAGTCAAACACTTATATAACTATCTATGTAAAATATTAAACTATTAATAAAGTTAAATATATTTAAAAGAAATGCACAATTTAAATGCATTTTTAGTAAGCTTGTGTCACAATTGAAAAGTTGGCTCCTAGTTGGAAATGGATCACAGTCTTAGAGTTGAGTTTGAATATTCTTTAACAGTTGACTTTGAATATGTTAAAGAGTTCAGTTTTTCTCAATATAGCTCACAGTGAATCCCTGCTTTGAAAAAGTCTTGAACTTGTTTTCGAATATGTTCAGGATTTCTTTCTAGATAATATGTTTCTATGCTTTACTTAAATGTTTCGGCAATGTTCTTTAAAAAGTTTTTCAATTTACATTGTAGCTCAAATGATGAGTCCAAGTAGTCTTTATGGCACATTGTGAGTTTCTACGAAAGCCCCAAGTGTTTAATAGTGTACAAGTAAAAAAATATATTTATAATATTATATAATGCTGCATAACATTCACAGATGATCCATGCTCCGCTACCAGTTACTTAAGTTTATGCTCCAAGAGTTGTAGATTAAATTAGAGACTAAATTGACTGAATAATTAATACTGCGACTTATAGTTAGGCTGCGTTTTGGTGTGTTTCAAAGATGATTCCTTTTCGGGCGTCGTCCTAAACTGAGCTCGAATGGAAGATCCAAATACTTTTAAGTGTATGCTCCAAGAGTTCTCGATTAGATTAGAGACTATATTGATCTCATAAGGCTGCGACTTAGAGTTAAGCTGAGCTTTAGTGGGTTTCACTGCAGATCCCTGCTCGGGCGCCGACTATAACTTAGGATCTCACGTCCTCCAAGAGTATTTAGCTTAGATTAGCCTATATTAACTTTCGAATAATATGACTTATAGTTAAGCTGGGTTTTTCACTGAAGATCCCTGCTCGGGCGCCGACTGTACCGTGACTCAAGAGGAAGATTTTGCTGAGGCAACTTCTGGTCTTTCGCTATCACAATCCCAGGCGTCTCCGTTCGAGCTGCTGGCGCTTAACTTTGTCGCCGCGTCGCTTCATTTGCAGCACGAGGCGATCGGGTGTTGAGATCTTGTAGTCGCCATTACGTCCCAAACGCTGCTGGATGCGCAACGAGGTGGCCATCATAAAGATGGAGAACACGAAAGCAATTAGATACCGTACGACGAGCATGTTGCCTTATGCGAATGCAAACGGACTGCCTGCCCGTCAAATACGAGTGCCGGCTTTTATAGCCTGAGCCGGGGAGGCTTAGGCAGGAGCAGGTAGCTCAATGAGCGGGATTAGCTCTGGACTTTTCGGCAGCGTATCGCCAATGAAATGCGCTAATCCATTGGCCAATTTCCACTTCCTGCAAATGACAGCCAGCCAGCCGACTTTGGCTAATAACCGCGAGCATCATCAGTTACCTCTGATGGGAGCAACTGCAGCTCATCAGCAGCAGCCGGAGCAGCAGCAGCCGGGGCAAGCAACAGTTGCACAGTTCCAAGAAGCCGCAAACTCGACCCTGTCTGGATTTTTATGATGCCACAACGCATTTAACCATTAGACATTTTAATTGTTAATTTTGCAAAAATTTAAATAATGGACGCGCTGCAGGCAGATCTGGTTGGCCGAGCGCTACCTGCATTTATTATCTGCTCGCACTCCTCCCTCCCTCCCGCCGCCCCTCTCCATCTGTTGGCCTGCTGCATTTGCTCTCGACTCAAGTGCCATCAACGTAAAAACAAGTGGCAACAATTTTCTATAAATTGCATTTGCGCAAAATTAAGTTCAATCTTGGCCAGCTTCAGCTCCAACTTCCAGTCGCAGGTCCAGTTGAGCTCAGCTCCGGTAGCCGCATCCGCTGCACACCTCGTCGCTGCTGGAGTAGCCAAACTCCATTAACTTTGCAATTGGCCACCATAACTTTTAGCCGGGCGACGCTCGCTCACCTTAGTGCCAGGAGAGGAGGGGAGGGACGCGCATCGCTTGTTAGTTTTTGCGCCAGATCGTTTATAATAATTCGTATGCGAGTCATGTCATGGCCCCTAAAGTGTATCTGCGACTGCGCAGTCGACTTGGCAAACACGACGCGCATATCTGTATCTACAAGTTAGCTGCCTGCCTGCCTGCCTGGTTGGCTGCCTGGCTTGGCTTGGCCTGGCCTCTTGGCTCTGATCTGGTCAACTATGCAACCGCAGCGACTGTGTGGCAGCCACCGCCCGTTGCATGTGGCCTGCCTCTGACTTGGCTGATCTTGCGCCCATTTTTGCGCGCATTGCTTTGGGTCGCCACCGTTCGATGCCAGCTCCTCAGCAGCTACTGCTGCATCTCCACTCTCCTCTCCACTCCTCTCCTCTCCCCTCTCTCCAGCTTTAACCACTTTATGCTCTGTGGTTGCGCTGGTTGCGCGTTCTATTGGCCAAAAGGAAGTTAGAAAAATGCTCTGAATTCATGTGGGCACTGGCGCTGGCATTCGGCTGCAGCTGATTGCAGATCGCATTGCCCGGCGGTGGAAAGTTTCGAGTGCAGTTGAACGTATTGCCTCGGCCTATAGAACTTAGTTAGTTATACTAACTAAGCCAAGCTCTGCACAGTTCGAGCCTAAATAGCATATGCTCAGGTATAGCTAAGGACTAGATTTGGTAGTTAAATAAACTCAAGGGTTTATTCTTAGTTTGAAACTGTTTTATTTTATTTTTTAACAAAATTACTTTTACTTATTTTTCTGAACTGTTATCGATTTATAAATATTTAATCGATTTTGAAGGAGATTTTTCAATGGCTTGATAAATATAAATCGACTTTGTATATTTTAAACTTTTTTTGTTTTTATTAACATTTATCATTATTTATTAAAATGTTAATTATTTCTCTGAGCTGTTATCGATAACTATTCAATCGAAATCGGTAGAGTATTGAAGAAATATTATACTGTAAAGTATATATTATAAAGAGTTTTTGATACATTCAATATGTATTTTTAAAGGATAATTTATTTATTATTGCACATTTTTATTTAATTATTTATTCATATATATCTGAATTATTATCGATTTATAACAATTCAAGCGAGATTTGAAGAGAATTTTAAGTCTATTATAAAGTATAAGTATATTATATATATTTTTAAACAATATACAATTAGTATTATTTGCTTGAACTGTTATCGATTTTTGACAATTCGATCAAAATTGGTAAGGAATTTAAAGTACATGATATATATTAATCGATAATATTTTTACCATTATTTATCATTGTCGGAATTGTTATCGATTTATATCAATTCAATCGATATTTGACACTTCCTAAAGGCATTTTTACTAGCAAAGCTGAACTAATTTGATTACTTGCCTTTACTGTTATCGATCTTGGCTATTTAATCGATCTCCAGCAAGTTACAATCACATTCCTATTATGGCTTGCATTTTCTTTGTTTTTTTTTTTTTTGTTGCTGCTACGACTTTCTACAAATGTTGCCGCTGCCGCTAACCGCACCCTTCTCTGCGATTTTCAAATCAAATATTGCCGGTAATCGAAAACTTGACACTGCGATTATTATTATTTTATTTGTTTTTTTTTTTTTGGGTGCAGGTTCAAAGATTGTTGTTGGCCACGAGTCGCCACAAAAGGGCAGCAGCAGCAGCAGTAAGAAATATGAAATTCCAGCAGCTGCGGGACACCTGAGGTGGTCAAGGCGGGGCCAACAGCGATTGCCAGCTAACCGGTAGTTGTTGTTGTTGCTGCTGTTAGTAGTTGTTGGTGGCTCTAGACTTTGGCGGCGTCGTCTTCGCGGTCGTCGTCACCATGTCGTCGCTCTGGACATTGCCAGCAATGTTGCTCTTATTTCAGAACATGAACAACAGCAGCAGCAGCAGCAGCAGCAGCAACAACAGCAGCAGCAGCAACAACAAGTCGCATCGTTTGTACGGGTCGCAAGAATGCCTTAATTCAGGAATTTAATGAAAAATGCTCTATGAAGCGGAGCAGCAAATTAAAAAAGGAAAAACTTTTGCACAGAAGCAGCAACAGTCGCAGCAACTGGCATCAACAGCAGCAACAACGGCAGCAAAAAGGTTAAAATTAAAATCAAGGCAGCAACATCAACTGAGAACTTGGGCTCTTGATGGCTTTTTGCGCACAACAAACTGACAGTGTGAGATCGGTGGCAGGTGAGCTGAAACGGTTGTCCAGTTGACCAGTTGCCAAGTTGTTGCTGCTGCCAGTTGCTGCTGTTGCTGCTGCTGCGGCGACTGTTGCTGTTGCGCGTTGTAAATTACATTTTCCAAATGCTTTTGCCATGTCGTACCAAAAACCCATGTACATATGTGGAATCAGGCCGAACTCCTGGCTGCCCCTGGCTCTTGGCTTCCGTTTTGATTTGGAACACTTGTTGCTGCTGTTGCAAGTTGCTGCTGCTGCCAGTTGCTGCTGCTGCCTGCTGCCTGTTGCTGTTGCCTTGCTTTAGGATTTGTCCTGCGGCATGAAAATTCCTTGGGGATGTGTACACACACAATGTACACACATTTTGCTGCTGCTCTTTGGCTTCTGTTTAGTTGCTGTTGCTGTTGTTGTTGCTGTTGTTGTTGCTGTTGCTGTTGCTGGCGTTGCAGGGAGTTTGTGATTATGTTGTTGTAGTTTGTACAGATTGTTGTTGATTTGAGTGTTGATTGTTGTTGCAACATAATGCGGTAGGTGGGCAAAGGCCTTCCTCTTTGATTAAACCGAATGAATTATGTGCGTCTGCATTTGCTGTGCCCCTGTGTGTGTGTGTGTGCCTCTGTGTGTGTTAAGTTGGAAATGGTTTTAGACAGTGGGTATTATTGGATTTGCTTGTGTTTGCAACAGGCGTCAAGTAGATTATGGCTTACAGCTGGTTTAGTTGCAATTTCGTTGACCCCGGTCAGACAACCCGCTTAAACAAATCTAACCTAACCTCACTTTCTAGCCTAACCTCACTTTCTAACGTAACCTCACTTTCTAACCTAACCTAACTTTCACTTAAGCTAATTACATTAATTAATTACATTAACCAGAAAATATATTGTTGCTGGTTCGGTTCGCGCTTCCACAAAAAATCCCTGTCTCTAGTTTTTGTTCTCAAAGTTAGTTTTCTTTGCACTTAAATCAAAACTGATTCAAAGATTGCTTTAAGCTCTTTTTTTTTAATTTTTTAAAAGCCCGTTGTATTGAAAATATCGGAAATTCTCAATATTTTTATATGCAAGAAGTGGGCGAGATTTGAGCCCTACCCAGAATTGGCATCTACCAATTATGGTTAGATAAAGCCAATAATTGGGTCCAAAGTTATTTATACTTTGGGACTGTGTATTTCGACAAAGTTTTATCTATTTTGGTTTCTGGTTTCGGTTTGTTTTTTTTTTTTAAATCTGGTTTGACTAAGGGTTCATTGAGAAATAATTTGGAGATCCTAGTTCAAACAGCTTCCGTTCCCAGTTTTGTTTTAAAAACTTTCAAGTATATTTTATTTTTGTAATTTCTTAATTGAATGACAATAGAAAAGAATTGAATATATTACAAGATTAATATCAATAAATACATTAGATAGATAGATAGATAGATAGATAGAGTCATAGAACACGTAGCGTATTGAAGCATTTCGGAATCAAACATTTTTAATTAAAAATTTTGATCTTAGGTTAAAAAAATCGAGTTTGAGTTTAACAACCTTTGTACTTGATGTGAGCATACAATTCTTTAATATTATCCGAATGTGCGTGCCACATTCGTATTTAATTGCAAGTTTCTTTATTTTGTAGTAACTAAACACATAGCTGGGCTGATCTCGGGGTTTTTCTTTTTGATGCAAATAATAAACAATTAGACTTTTCTGACCCACAAAAAAAGCAAATTTGTGTTTTTAAGACTTGAATTTTAATTTGTGGGGTTCAAAAAATCTTAAGCTCGTAGTTTTTTCCCTAAAGTTAATATAAATTCAAGTTGTCTTGAATATTATTATAATTTGATTTAAATTAAAATTTTATTTAATACATAAATTTTTTATGAGTGTATATATAATATTATCCCTCGTCGATCTTTGCAGCTATTATATTTGTATACCTTTCTAGAGGATATTGTAACTTTGTCATGAAATGTGTAACGCATAGTAGGAGACATCTCCGACTCCGTAAAGTATATATCTTCTAGATCAGCATCAACAGCCGAGTTAATATAACCATGTCCGTCTGTTTCTATACGAACTTTCTGCATTGTAATGTTTTATATATATTTTATTTTATATTTTATATGTATATCATATAGCTGCCATAGGAACGCTCCCCCGAAAAGTTGGTTCTGATATGGACACCTTTTTTTATATTAAGATAAGTTTTCCATGATATATGATCTTCATATACAAATCTTATCAACATCGGACCACTATATCATATAGCTGCTATAGGAAAGATCGGCGGAAAAGTAGTATTTTATAAGGCAAATTGTTCCGTTTTCAAGGGTATTACATTTGCGGCTTTCTTCCTAGTTAAAAGAAAATGTGATAAAATAAGCTAACTGATATGAAAAAAAATTAATATTTGAAGAAGAAGAAACCAGCTCAATATTGTATTATAAGAATTTTATTTATATTTCATATAAAAAAAAGGGAAAAACTAAAGCTATGTCACATTTCTGATACTTTTACAACTTGATTGTTAAGCCAAAGCTCGAGCTCTGAACTTTGAACTCTGGAGTAGGCGCTGGCTAGAACATGGTCTCCGGCTCGATGATCTCGTAGGTGGACATGGGCAGCACCTCGTTGCTGTAGTAGTTGCCGCCGCCGGGCGATATGGCCAGCTCGGGATAGACGGAGGAGCCGGGCACCTGGTAGAAGCGTCGCAGGAACGAGCTGCGCCACAGCTGGGCGGGCGGCGGATTATAGAAGGCGTGTCGCTGCTTGTAGAAGGCGCCTCCGACGACGGGAGAGGGCATGGCCGAGATTTGCTGCACCATATCATTATTGATATAGTCATCGTTGGGCTGTCCATCTTCCTGGGAGCTCACCTCGTTGAGGGCGGGCGCATCGCTGGGTCGGCCGAGCACGAAGCTGGCGAGGAACAGCAGCTGCAGCTGCAGCAGCAGCAGCAGCACAGCAAAGCATCTGAAGCTGGACATCTTGACGGGCTGGGTGTCACGCGGCGAGTGTCTGTCCAAATGGTCGGTCGACTGGGCTTATATAGTATATGTGGGCGGCAGGTAGACAGGTGCAGGCGAGCTGTGCGGGCGTTAAGCGATTTCTAATGATGCCATTTAGGGGATTAGGGGACAGGACAGGACAGGACAGGACTACCTGGCAGCTAGTTAGGCGGCCAGACGAAGTCACTTAAATGCAAATCCCCGAGCAGCCACAGTCAATATATCAAATGCGTTTGCCCATTTACCATGTTAATCAAACAACGAAATCCATCAACAGGTGACACGGACGCGGCTGCAGGTGGAGGCCACGATGGCCACCAAACGCAGCCAATCCCCCAGACATGTCAGTGCGATAATGGTGCTCCTCGTCTGAAAACAACTTCATTCACAAAAATCTGTACAAAAAGAAAATGAAGCAGCGGCCAAAGGAAGCGAGTCCCATTAAAAATATCTTGCGGATGCCAAAGAGCTAAAGATACATTCGACGACGAAGGCAGGTTGCTGGCTAGGGGCGTGGCGTGCAGGGGGGGCGCAGTCAACAAGTCAGCTACTTGACTACTTGGCTACTTCTTGCCACAATACAGCAGCCGCGGGGGCGTCGCCAAGGGGGCAGGGAACGCGGACTGCAACTGCAACTGCGACGGGGACTGGGACTCGGCCTGGGCTAGCTTGGATAACGCTTGGCAACATACGCCTAATGCCACAGACATCGACATCCGCCATTTAACTTCTTAACCCCCCAGCGGGATTTGTGTCTAAATTTATGCACAGCCATTTGCTCAAGTTGCAGGAATACAAATATGAGAAAATCAAATAAAATGAAACATAAGAAAAAAAAAGAAGTGAAAAATGCGTGGAAAAAAATATATTTAGCTTATGCTTAAGGGTTAAAGCTGATATAAATTGATATTATTATTAAAATGTATTTATTTATAATAATTTTAAATCAGAAAATATATAGTCTGATATAATAATATACTATAATATAATATAGTATAAAATATGTAGAACCATCTCAGCGGAAATTGATTAATATGAAAATTTCCTTTAATCTATGATTAGGTTGTTTTCTGATAATCATATCAGAACTAGTTACATGAATATAGATTTAACAAATGAACTGTTTCCATTGACTGCTAAGAAAAACAAGTTTTCGAGCCTTGAGTTAAACTCTTTGCTTTTTTTCTACTATGCACCCAGCCAGAAGCAAATCAAAAATATGCGAACCAAAGCCTATAGTCGAAAAGATTTGGTTCAATTCAAAATTTATTGAGACTTTTGCAAAGTTTTTATTTTGAGACTCGTAAATTTAATCTAAAAATAATAAATTAAATAAGTAATATATAGTATAGATAACTAACTAAGCTAACAGTTTGGTACTAGTCTCAGCTTGTTTTTTTTTGTTGTCCATTGTAGGGTTAAGCTGAATTCGTCTAGGCTGCTGCGCAGTCGCGGCTGTCTACATTTGTCTGGCTGCCTACAGCAGCCGCAGTCGCAGTCGCAGCAGCAGCAGTCGCGGCAGCAGCAGCAGCGCGCGGCGTTGTCTTGTCCGGCCTGCAGTTCGGCTTGGTCAGCAGTCGGCTCGATTATTGGACGTCCAGCTTTCAATTTGCAACATAAAGCATCTTCATCGTGGGCCGCATGAATGGGCACAGTCAGGGGGGGGGAGTGGGGAGGGGGCTGGGGCTGGGCGTGGGGACATGCTGGGGCAGGTGGGGCGTGGGCTGACTAGCTGAAATAGCTGCCTAGCTGCCTGGCTGCCTGCCTGCCCATCACACTGCATTGGCATTGGCAGCAGGCACTCAGGCGTGCCGCGGCGGTAGTCGCTGACCTTTATTGATTGCTGTTTGACCTCGGCAGCAATTGTTGTTGCTGTTGCTGCCGTTGCATCTGCAGCCATTTGTACTTGGCCGATCGCAGGCGTAGATTATACAGCAGCAGCGGCAGCAACAACAACGACGCCCACAAGCAACGGCGACGTTGACCGCGACTGCGACTGCAACAGCGACAGCGGCGTTTTGCAGTTGCAGCTTTGCCGTTTTGCTTTCTGCCTTTGTGCGCAACCTTCATTGTTGCTTTTTCGCTATTGTTGTTGTTGTTCCATTACTTCGTTCATGGCAGTTAATTTATATTCGATGCCATCTCTCGCGCTCTCTCTCTCTCTCTGCCACTCTTAATGTGCGCTTTTTGCTGCTGCTTCCTTTTGATGTGTTTAGCTTAAGGTCGTCTCTAACTGACAGCAGCAGCCGCGCAGCGGCAGCGCAGCGGCAGCTTCGTCATTGACGCCTCTTCTTGTACTTCAGCTCCACTTGCATTGCATGCAAAGCAAAGCGTGTCAAAAGAAAACAATGAAGAGCACAAGAAATCACAGCACACTTTCAGCATTGGCGTATCGTGTAGTTTGTTTTGTTTGACAGTTTTCATCTGCCCCCCCGGTAATATTAGCAGCGGCAGAAGCCGACGTTTTGGTTTATTAATTGTTTTCGTTTTTTGTTGGAGAGTAAGAGACGGAAAATTAATTAGCAGATTGTCGTCTAGATTTTTGTGTGTGGTAAGAAGAGAATTTATAGCTTAGCTTATGTATTTGAAAGCATCTCTATACATATATGTACATTAACGCATATGTATTCTCACACACACATGGACACCGAAAATCTCCAAAGAGTCCTTTGCGTAAACTCTCCCATCCATCTCCCACCCCTAAGGCAGCACAATTTAGACTTACGGCACGACTAAGCTTAAACAACAGTTAATCAATTTCTATGTATCAAAAAACGCACCTATATTTACTCTTAATTGAAAAGAAATCAAAACTCTTTGCAGTTCGAGCGCAACCCAAGCGCATAATCATTATAATTAATAATTATAATAACAGTTGATCGTTACACAGAGCAAACAACCTGCTGCATTAAAATCTACAATTGCTCTTTACCCTCTACACACGCACTCTTAAAACGACGCTCTTACGCCCATTGCCACGATATTCATTCATCTAAAATACTCAACACACACACACACACACGCAGACGCGGACACACATGAATGCTCCACGAAGTGCATTGGGCACACGAGCCGAACCCGGCACGGCCTCCACACAGCAGAGATGGAGACAAAGCCGCCGCGATCGGCAGCGAGCAGCCGTCAGTTATATTTGCGACGCTCTCGAGTGCGGGTCGTTAACGGTTGTGGGGCGCAGTTTATGCCGAGTGGCGAAGGCAAATAAGAAAAAAAAAAAACAATACAAAAAATAAAAATAAACAAACAAACAATAATAATAAACGTAATTTAAACAATTAATCAAAACGCGGCGATCAATGAAACTTATACAAAAGCAACAACAGCAGCGACAAGTGCCAGTGAAATTATTGTACTTAATTTATATGTACAAATAGTGAGAGTGTGTGTGTGTCAGTGTATATGTGTAGATTTTTATGCATACATATGTGTGTATGTGTGGGAAGCGGCTTTATCAATTGCTCCACATAAAATTTCATTGAAGTGTTTGACAGCAGCAGCGCAGCAACTACATAAAACTAACGGCAACAGCGGCAGCGCAGGCGACGTCTGCTTAAAACGGTAATTAATACAAACACACATTTGATTTGGCAATAAACAAATGATTCAGCAATTGTCAGCAACTGTAAATTGTAAAACACTTGCTGCGCTCGCCGCTCTGATTGAACTGCGTTAGCGTCGGCGTCGTCGTCGTCGTCTGCGTTGGCGGTGACAAAGCTTTTGCTCGAACGCATGTTTGCAATTAGTCTGCGTTATTATTGTTTGCTGCCGGCGTTAACGCCGACGGCGGCAGCGCGGACGTTGTCGCTGTTACAAAGTAGCACGCGCATAGACATAGAAAAAAAATTATTAAATGCTTGCGCGTGCTCTCTCTTTAACTTACGCTCCCCCGCAGTCAAAGCGTAAGAGCTTGCTTGCGTGCTCTCTTGAATGTGTGTGTGTGTGCATGTATTTTGTTACGTGTTTGCCTTTACGCCTTTTACATACCCTTCACATTATTATTTGCCATTTTGTCGCTTTCATTAATTGGCCCGTGTAAAACGGCAACGCCGACGGCGACGGCGGCTACCTGACACGGCAGCTTTTGTTACTGCTATCAGAAAGCACAGTAACAACATCGCTGCCGCCGCTCTTGAGTGCCACTCACCCTCGCCCGCTCGAGCGCGTTCTCTCTTGCTCTTTCGCACTCTTTTACACACTTGTTGCTTTCGCATTGTTTTTACTGTTTTTAAGTGGCGCTCATATCCGGCGCTTGCTTTGCCTGATAAGCGCACTTCTCTCCCTCTTCTCTTTGTTGTTGTTGCTGTTGTTGTTGTGTGCGCTACCTGTCTGCATTTTATTTGCACATTTCTTGTCTGACTTTTCTTTTTTTGCTTTGTTGTTGTTTTATTTTGTGCATTTGCTTTTGGCTCTGGCTTTGTTCTGGCCAAGTGAATCAGTTCTCAGGGCGCCTAATGCGCAACTGTTTTTTTCTTCCTCCCAAATTGTTCATAACGTGTGTGTGTGTGCCTGTGTGTCTGTGTGTGCCTGTGAGTGTGCTTAATGTGTGTTAGCTTTAGCAAAACATTTTTCACTTGTTTTACAGTTTTCAAGTGGTGCACGATACGCTGACAACGCAATTGGAACGTTAACAGTTCCAGGACGAAAGCTTTATATTAACCGTTAGGCGCTGTAAGTTTGATAAAGTGAGGTTATTTACGTTTCCGCGCATATTCCGATGCGATTTGTCAACGAATTTGGCAATAAGAGGGTGGATCTCTATAAAAACTTGAGTGTTTGCTAGAAAATGTGCTGTTACTTGATTTTAAACAAGAAGTAAATGAAGTAGAGTTGTTTATCTATGAATTATAAGTTATTTATCATTAAAAAAGGTTTTGAATGAAGCTTCTAATCAAAAAGAATGCGTAAAGGCTTTTGGAATATAATTTTGTATTCATAATTTAGCTATAAATTAAATATAGTCCTTTGCTTCTTTTCTAAATATAGCTCAATTTATTTCTTTCACTTCTTTAACTTATTTCAATATTCTTCAAAGCAATATGGAAATGTTCCATGCAAATTTTTCAACACTTTCGGCCCATCAATCTTCAGAGATTTTAATCGCATCGCCTAAGCTTAAGTCGTTTATTCATTCATAAATAACGTATAAAAAAGAGCTTAGACAAAAGAAATAGTAATATTTATATATATAAATAAATATATTTATTTTATATAAATTTTTTATAACGTTTAATTATGCACACATCAACACGTTTCGCCTATAAACTCTAAAAGTTAGCTAAATATATAAAACTTTTAAGCCGCAGCCTATAATATATTTGTTCAGGCATTAAAATCAACTGATGGACTGTAAAATACCCTTTAAAAGCGTTAAAGATATTTTGAAATATTAATCTGAAGTCTTAAATGTGATGAAAATATTAAAAAAAAATTTGGTTGCCTTAATAAATAATTTTGAGCTTGAGCTTGTATTTATATAATAAACTTTTAATAAAACTATAAATATTATTTTTTATTAATATATAATTTTATATATATTAATATTTTACCAAATTGTTTTGTTCAAATTCCCAGTTTGGTCTGACTTTGGCATTTACAAATTTTATTTAATTTATTTCAAATATTATATTTTACTTCAAGTATTTTTAACGCTCTTTGAAAATTCCTTGTCATATACCTTTTATACTTATATTATAGGGTATTTAGGCTTCATAAAAGCACGCATAAATAAATGTTAATCTTTATTTAGGCATTTGATTCTTTGACACATTTAGTTTAATTTTTTTCGTTAAATATTTTCCTTATGAAAACAAAGAAATATATATATATATTTTTAAATTTGTAGTCGCGGAAAATTTGTGCACCGTTTCATATGTAAATTTTCTAGTTTTTTTTGTTTTTCTAACAATCTCTTGACCTGTTCATGTGATAAGTTTTCGAGTGAACCTTTTAACCTGCTGCTGCTGCGGCTGCGGCTGCCCATCGATTTGTGACGTCAATGGGCCCACTTTGAGATTAACATACTCGTTAATAGGTGACGGGCGGCTTTGTGTGAACTTTGTGTGGGGACGAGCCAAGGCCTTGAAAAAAAAAAAACAGAAACCGATCTAATGTTAACCTTCTCGAGGTTTCGCTTTTTGGCTTAGCCGAACGTTAAGTGGATCAACAAGTTCGGGTCAACGGGTTTCAGAATTCGAATTAAAGCTAAGCGTGTGCACAAGTTGGGCCAAGATTATCTCGTGTCCAGCAAATGCAGTTGTACACTGAGCGAAATACTAAGACGGCAATGTTATTCTTGACTTGTTTCAGTTTTGTAAATATCTTAACTTTGTTAAGTTCAAAACGAAAATTAAGTTCAAATCTAAGTATCTCTATATATAACTGACTGACTAATTGATTGATTGATTGATTGACTAATAGACTGATTGGTGATTGGAGAAAGCTGAAATGTTTACTGTAGTTACCTTATGTGATGGAGCTGCTCGCCAGGACGAGCTTTTGAGAAACTCCACCCGCAAGTGTGGAAAAACAGTGGAAAACGTTTATATGAAACTTTTTTGCTTACCATTCGATCGGCCTGAAACTCATTTTTAGGGTGAAAATTTCGGGTTCAAATTGATTTTTAGGATTTTTTATTTCTAGGGTTACTCCCCTTATATTATTCCTATGTTATATTATTATTTTTATATGTCACCTTGCGCTTGTAACCTGTGCACAGGCAAACTTTTTATATAACAATCCGTTCCCTCAACTCCCTTTTCCAACAATGATATTCCCTCATTCTGCCCAATAGGGAACAGTATCCTATTGATATTAATTTAATATAACTTCCAATTGCTTGACTTTATTCATTTCGATTAAAATCAAAGAAAAAATAATTTTAATTCTATTTGAACGAGTTGTTAACTCGTGTTTTCTCTCAGTGCAGCTCTCGTGTCACTCGTCATTGTCAATGTGTTCGTTGATTTGTCCATTGTCTGATCGTAATCCAAATATTAAATATTTGCCCATTCGCTGTGACAGGTTAGACAACTATTTTTTTGTTTTTTGTTTTTTAATTTTGTTGTTTAGTTAGCGCATCAAATTTGCTTGTTTATTGAACGGGCGTTGGTTGGTTTTTATATTTGGTTTATTTTTTTTTGGTAGGTCAGCATCGTAAATACCGCCAAAAACAAGCCAAAAGTCTACAAATGGTGCGAAATTTCGGCTCATTTTTTTGGCATAATAATATTTGACCTTTGGGCAAATCCCAACATGCCCCCTGCACCCGCCCCCAACCCGCTCAACCCGCTCAACTTCCGCTTTTTATAACGCAGCTTTGTCAATGGAATTTGCCAGTTCATTGAATGAACAACAACAAAAACAGAGTTGATTTCTGAAATGCTCAGCATAAAAAGTGTCGCCTTATGAAGATATCGCATAACACCATATCAGAGAATATTTGTGATATAGTGTATTTATATGTTTGTATACATATATATTAGAATAATGCTTACCTCACATGTCCTCGTCGCTGTCACTTGATAAGTTCAGAGTCAGACCCTAAAGAAGTCAGACTGCAACCTCTCTCTGTCTGTCTCTCTCTCTCTTTCTCTCTGCCTCAGTCTCCCCTTTTTGCTGAAATCGCATCATAAAACAATAAAAGAAAATTCTGTCTGCCGTTTGCCGACTCTCAAATACCCTTTAAAAGCAGCAGCTAAATTATGATATATAATATTCAGGCAGGAAAATTCTTGAGCATAATGTAATAAAATTTCCGTAAACCTTTTTTTTCTATAACCAAAATTAAATACTTATAAAAACTATAAATATTTTTTATAAAAAGTTTCCTTTTTTTTTATTTTAAATATTAAATTAATGTATAATATATTATTTTATAATAAATATTAAACAAGTTCTCAAATTATATACTATAGTAGATACATATACACATAACATACATACAAAAAGATATATATGTATAGATATACATAACTATAGTATTACAAGAATAGATTTTCTAGATATCTAGCTACATTCACTATCTAAAGCAACTAAGCTAAGTTTCATAAATATAGTTTCTCGGAGTTCACAGTTCACATAGTTCGCAGAGATCACATAGATCACATACAGATCTCTATTAAGTCCCATCTAGAATATATATGTTTATGGACGTCGCGTTCACTGACATTATTTTAATACCCAACCGCAAAGGGTAATCAAAATAAATGCTAATCATAACAAATTCAAACAATTTCCTGCACTGTGCGCCCTGTACAGTGAGCCCTTGTCCGTTAGGGGAGCCGAAGAAGAGGAGAGTGCCTCACATTTTGCCGCTTCATGTCATTAGCGCGACTCTAAAGCAAATATTTGACGAAGACAAACGAACAGACACAAAACTTCATCATAACCCGTTTACCCCAAAAAAAAGAGCAGAAAAAACGAGAATGATTGAATATAAAGATTGAATACCCTGCCTTTTCGCAGATATGTGGGAATAGTGAAGATTGTAAGCGCGGACTTTTGATGATAATATCTGGGAAAACAGAATATTTTGCTTTGTAAGATCCAATTATTCCACAGATCTTTTCCATTGCAGCTATATGATATAGTTATCCGATGTTAATAAGATTTTGTTCATATGTAGGGAACATAGTGAAACTCATAAATGCCGAGGTTGGGTAGGATATCATGAAAAACTAAAAAGTTTTCCATTCAAGAACCTAGTCAAGCTATATAATATATTAGTCCGATCCGGCTATGTTCTGCTTGCAACAAATAGTCGGACCTATGCTAAGTTTCGGATATGTCTTCTTTTATGCGTTACATATATAATGACAAAATTATAATACCCTCTGCAAGGGTATAAAAACGATCTTGAGGAGAGGGTGTGCGGCTGTTGGTTTGCTATGGCAGATTGTGAAGATCGCGAGATGAGAGATGAATATCGCGATCTTTTTATTTTTCTTTATTTTGTTTTTTTTTTTGTCTTTCCGCTGACTGCGACATTTTTGTCACATGAACCGAGCCGAGCGATCGCACCGATCCGCCGCCCCTGACAAAAATGAAAGAAGAAGCGAAGAAACTGTAACTGAAACCCAAAGATGATGCTTTATGTACTCGCACCTCGCACTGCCAGTTGCCACTTGCCACTTGCCACAGTCCACTCTTTTTGTCAGCCTTTTTTCTCCGACAATAGGAAATCACAGTCTTTTTTTGTTGTTGATCAGCCCCTTCATAATTGAGCTGCGATCGGAAGATTCACTCGTTCGCTCGTTTTATTTCATGCCGTTGCGTCGATCTTGCATTTGTCATGCTCTTATAAATTTGATCCGTTGACAGTTTTTTATCTCTTCTCCTCCCTCTCGTTTTCTTCTCTTTTTATTTTCATATTTTTTTTTGTCGAACTGCAGATCAAAGATCGTTCGGTTATGCGAACCGTTGTTATTTTTGTTATTGACTCAGGTTCGGTTTGGGGGTTAAACATTGGCGCTGACCGCAGCGGTTAAATTTTTGCAAATACACTATAAAAAACTGGAGGTAATATGACAGAATTGTGAAAAACAATTTTAACAAACTTTAGGAAAAGAGATTTACAATTTTACAAAATGTTAAAAAATAAATTGCGACAATTACAATAAGTTTATATAATTCTCAATAAGTTCAGGTCGATAAGTGGATTTGGAGATATTTATATAATTCTCAGCAAGTTTAAGTCTTAGGAAATGTTTAAAAAATACACATTATACGACATATATAAAACATTTATATAATTCTCAACACGTTTAAGCCTTAACTAGCTGAAGTCTCGGTTTAAAAATGGATTGCAAAAGGTTGAAAAAGGCTGTGACAATTACAATCGATTCTTCTAATTCTCAACAAGTTGAAGCTTTAACTAGCCGAATTACTGCATCATATTTGACAAGGCTTCCTCTTGTCAAATGATCTTCAATTGTAAAAGCTAACTGAAATGTGAGAAGCTTAAATTCGATTTCAGTTGAAATCTCTATTTTAAATATAACTTTACTTTTAATTTTTAATCATATTGTTTTAAATTTTTCACAGTGTAGAGTCGTTGTTTTGTTTTGGTTTCGTTTGAATTGTGCCGCTGCTTGCTGAAATCATAAATCCATAAAGCATCCCACTTTGTCGGTGATTTCTCAAACACGAAAACTATTTCGCTTTAGTCGTTCAGTTGTTGATGATTGTTCAAATTCAGTTCCAGTTGCCAGTTGCCAGTTGGCAGTTACGAGTTGCCAGTTGGCAGTTCAACTGGCGCCCACACTAAACACTTAGTTGAGTTCAGTTCAACTTGACTCAACTGATCTTGCCCGAGTTCAGCTTGGTTCAGTTGGGTCTGTTAATGATTGCAAATGTCGTGATATTGTCGAGTGGGTTAAGGTGGGCCGAGGTGCTGCTGAACTTTAATTAAACCGCAGCGCGAGAATGTGTTTATTTTTTCTTTTTTTTTGTTGCAAATTTTCAAAATGTGAACTCTGATACAACACACAGCTGCGATCAGTTTAAGCTGGTTGCAGATCAAGATCTAGATAGAAAAAATATATAAATATAATTACAACAAGCCTCAACTCTGTGCTAAAATTATGCGCAAACAATTGCATGTGAGCTGAGAATTTGAGGATCAGCTGGTCGTATGGCAACTGTTAGCTTTATCTGTAAATGGTTAAGTTGGTAAAGATCTGATTCATCAGTCACTTACTGAGGATCAGCTGAAAGATCGGTTGAAATAATTGAGTGAAGATCACTTAAAGGCATAGAAATTCAAAACTTTGTCTGTAATAGTTATGCTGGTGAAGATCTAGTTCATCAGTCACCTTCTGAAGATCAGCTGGTAGATCGGTTGAAATAACCGATTGATTGAAGATCAGTTGAAGATATAGGAATTTAAAATTTTGTCTTCAAATAGTGAAATAGGTAAAGATCTGGCTTATCAGTGAGTGGGTAGATTCATAGGGGGATCAGTTTGAAGATCAGTTGGAAAATCAGTTGGAAGATCAGCTGGTAGATCAGTGGATCTGTAACTGAAGTGTGCGAGATAATCTGTGATCCAAAAGCAATGCACATAATTATATCGAGGCATCAAATGTTTTGAAAACCAAAATGATTTATTTGATCAAGCCCATGTTCGGCTCTGAACTAGAAGGTCATATTATTTGATAATCAGCTGGAAGATCAGTTGGGTAATAATAAAGGGGAAGGCCATTTAAAACAAAATGCAACTATTTATAGGGAAATTATCTCTGTATATATTCTTATCTTTCTTTGGTTTCCGGCTTGGATTCCTATTTATTTGTAAGCTCTTTCAGAATCTGATATGCTGACAAGGTCTACAATCTGATATTTACTGTAAAGCATTCCCAATGTGAACATCTACAGAGATCTTATAATTTATTTTGAATCTACATGATCTACAATGATAATTTGTGATAACTTAAAGACGTTCTTCAAAGAAACTTACCCAACGAACAACATTTAAATTTTATATTTTATATACATATAAACTTGGCGTGATCTTAGCTGGAAACAAGCTGCAAATTGTGAATAATATTGTGAACTTCAATTTAACGCGAATGCAATACGATCGGGCGGAATAAAGCTGAACTCGCAGAACTGATATTGTATAATGGCGAGACCTTTGTGCATGATAATAATATTACTTGAAAGAATGATATACGATAGCATAGAGCACACTTTATAAAGAACAATAAATAAAGCGGAGCCGAGAATTATAAGAAATGCCGAATGGAACATAAAAAGACCCGAAGAACTGGCTGTGAACTGGCGATCAGCAGTTCAACTCAACTGCGAAGGATCAAAGCAGCTGAACCCAAATGCCAAAAACGAATATTATGTGAATGCCAGTGTGAGTGTGAATTTGAGTGTGAGTGTGAGTGTGAGTGAATGTGAATACGAATGTGGTGCAAACTGTCGTTGGGCGCTGTCAGAGACGTTTGTCAAAAAGCAAAAAGTGCCGTCAGTGCGTTCGTCTGACAGTCACCTCCAAGCATCGAAGCGTTGGCGCAGACATCCACACACACACACACACACACACACAGAGAGGCACGCTTGTGTGTGTGTGTGTGTGTTTTTTGCGCGCATCTAAAAATAAAACAACACTGAAAAATGCTAATGCCATGCGACCGACAGACGGAACGACGGAACAGCCAACCGATCGACATCGAGGCGACCGATGCCAGACCTCAAGCGAACGCCCGTTTGCCCTCACACACACACACACACACACACACACACACACACATACACACCGCACACACACATACACTCACACACATACGCGCAGCACCCAAAATGACAGCGACAAACAGCGTCGAGTTCACTTCATTTGGTTCAACTGAAAACTGAACCGATCTGAATATATGCAGCACCTTACATATGTGAACTACACTGAAAAAAAAAAAACAAAGAACTATGTACAGTAAACGCTCGCTAATGAGAACTTATAAGGAACTTCCTTAGAGTTATGGATGAGCATTTAAAGAGGCTTGGGCATATCTTGATTTTGCACTTCAATATGATCAAAATTTATAGCTTTAAATGATTCCAGTCTAGATACAAAAATATCTTTTAAATAAATTATCTTATATTTAACATCGATTTTCTAATCTTAAGTTTCCCGACTGAGAAAGCAATTAGAAAAGTGATTTAAAGAAATGAATTGTTTTGGAATTGAACTTAAATTGAACTAAAGCTTATAAAAATATCATTTCTTCTAGCTACCCTTATGAGATCTGTTGAATATTCTCAAGTTTTGAGCAGTGTAGTCGGCACACGCTGGCCCCTGAAACCTCTGTCTAGGATCTTTGTGTGTTGTTGTTGTTGTTGTGAGTGCTCGTTGCGAAAGTTTCGTTTTTTTACCCCTGCCCACTTTTTTGTTATGTTTTTGTTTTCTTTGGCCTGCGATGCCAACTAACTACAACTCAACTCTGTCACAGACACAGCCACAGACCGTAGATCAGGTAGGGGCAGCCGCGGTGCTAGGTACCAGGTACCAGGCCAGAGTCGAGCCAAGTCGGGCCGAACCGAGTCGGGCGTGTGGGCAGCGCGTGTTTCAGACTTTGCACCAGTTATGCTTGAGGCCTGTCTCTGGGACATGGGCCAAAAACCGGGCAGAGACAGCGCCAAAGATCGACGCTGTGCATTTGGCTTTAACTCAGGCTCTGGTGTCCCCGCAAGTGGCTGCCACCCGGGGTCAGGTCGTGTGGCAACTGTACTCTGCGCCGAGTGACACCTGCGTGCGTCTGTGCCACAAAATGCAGGTCAACGCCAGGCATCGCAAATATTTGCCTTGCCTCGAAAAGGTGCTTGAAAATGAAACGAAAAAAATACTGTGCAAATTCGTTAAATTTGTGCTTTTATCTTATCTGATAAATATAATAATTCTTTTATTATTTTTATTATGTTATAAAAATATAAAAAATATATGCATTATGAGCGTTTTCTGCAATTTACGGGAATTTAAGAACATCTTAAGAAAAGCTTAAAACAATTCATATTAAAAGTTGACTCAGGAAAATGTAGAAAAAGTCTTTTAAAATATTTTAAAGATCTTTAATGCCTGAGCATAAATCAGATCTTTTAATAAAGTTCTTAGGATATGCCCAGTTATTAATCAAAATCTTTGGAATAAAGGTAACATTATATAAATATATATATAAATATACAGTTTATAAACATATATACATATATATATATATATATATAAATTCGCAATTTATGCGTTTAGCTCGATTTGAAACGCTTTTCTGAATGCGATTTTAAATATATTTCTGCCTCAAGGGACAATTATATTTAATACATTAGAATTAATAAGATATTTAAAAATGCTATCTAAAGATAAATACAATTTATAAAGATAATTTTTAAAGATGATTTCTGAAGATTTTTTTAAAGATCATTTGTTTATTATTGGAAATGATTTATAATGATTATTTTCTTTCTTCTTTTGCTCTTCTGTTGCAAAATATTCTGATATTTTCACACATAACGTATCTACAATAGGCAAAGGTCTAGAATGGTGTAGAACCTTCGGCGCTCAGAAGATATCCTTACTTAGGTTTATTTTCCATTTTTTTATAGATATTAAGAAATCGTTTGCTTAAAAGAGACCCTTTAAAGTTATATATTTTTACTTTCTTTTCATGCAATTTGAGCTTCGTTCAATTTATATTTTGAAAATATTAAACTTAAAGTTAAGTTAAAAGTTAAAGTGCTAATTGGATAAAATAATATGTTCATACTGTAACAATGCGCTCTCATTATCTCAAGCATATTTTAAAAAGTATATACCAAAAATATATATAGATACATTTTGAAGTTCTTGCACGGATTTAACTCCTTATCGTAAACTTCGAATGTGCCAACTCTTTGGTTAGGGATCATAAAAGAAATATGACAAAACACAGCGCCTGATGCTTAAGCGATGTATTTTTTTAATAATGATAATAATTTGACTTTTTTTTCCCCAACCAACGTCTCATTAGCATATTCCCAATCTGTAGATCTGCCATTGATAAGCGATCCCCAAAAAGTTTTGGGTCGACAGCAGAAATACGAAAATGTAGGCGTGTGTATGTGTGTGTGTGTGTGTGCTGTGTCCATATGTGCCATGCGCTGTGGCAGCTTTTTGGTTGTTGCAACATTTTGACGCGTGTTGGCAAACGAGTCAATTGTGTGGCCCGTCGAACTGCAACTAAAAAAACAAAAATAAAAAAAAAGATGAAAAAGCGGCAACGCGTGTTGCTTGTTGTTCTTCTTTTTTTTCTGGCCGAAATTCATTTTTCTTGTCTTGTTTTATTTTGCCTTTTTGCAACACTGAAGTTCGTCCCACACACACACACACACGCACACGCACACTTGGACACCTTTTGTTGCCCCTCATCAGCAATTCTTCTCCAACGGCCGCGTTGTCAACGTCAAGAGATGCTGCGCCCTCTCACCTTCTTCTCTTCTTCTTCCTTCTTCTCTTCTGCTTCTTCTTCTTGGCTTGGCTTGTATTTTTGATTCATTGATGTGCTGCGTGAATGTCGTTCAGAGCAGAGCGCTCTATATAGAAATATGTATATACATATTTATATATATGTATATATTTATATGCATCTATATCTGCGTATTTACCCTCTGTTGTTTATTTATTTATTTTTTTGCGTCTTGTCATTTGACTTTTTGGCTTTGCCTGGCCAAGACACACACACACACACATTCACACATTCACACACACATCCGAGTGCTTAAATATGTCGAACCAAAGTTGTGCCAAAACATTAAAAATCTCAAATGTATCAAAAAATACACATCTTACGTTTTTGACAAGCTTGACGCATTCCGAAAACGTCAAGCAAATCGCCCAACAACAAAATCTATTTCCTTTCCCACGTTCCATTTCAATTGCAAAGTGTTTCAAAGGTTCGCAAAATGGAAAGTATACAAAAGTTCTTTGCATAGTTACGTAGTTACGTTCGGAACTAGTTACGTAGTCACGTTTGGAACTAGTTACGTAGTTCCATGCGGAACTGAAAGCTGGAACTGAAATAAAAGTTCTGTGTATAGCTACTTACGTAGTTCCATGGAGAACTGTTTCATGTTTTAAAAATGTTCCAAGAGTGATTTGAAAAAGGCTTAAAACTGCTTTAAATGTTGTTAAAAATTCTAGTTTTGCACTTGACTAGAGGAAATGGATCATGTTGTAAGGCCTTAAAAGAAAACAGCAGAAAAATTATTTTTCATATCAAGGAAATATATATTTTAGTAAAATACTCTTAAAAATTTGTTGAATAAACATAATTATAATAAATTCATTTTTGAATGTAATGTAAAAAATATATTTATATACCACTTACATGTATAAAAATATATTTATAAATCTTATTATATTATTAAAACAAATAATATATATATATATAATTATATTTTTATAAATATAAAAAAAAATTTTATATATAATACTTTTATTTTAATATTTAAATTATTATTATTTTATAAAATGTTCCCAATTTCCCATATAAACGTATTATATATTTAACATTGGCGAATTCGCTTTTGAGAACAGCACCTGAGCCACAGCTGAGCAGTTTCTTATAAGAATATTTTGTTGTTTTTGTCGTTGTTGTTTGCATGTGGCATGTGTCGCTTTTATTTGCCTTTTAGTCGCATTTGTTGCGCTTTGTTCTTGCAGCGCTCGCTGAAAAGATCACAGACCTTCTGACCTCACTCGCGATCGCACTCTTCCTCCCCCTCTCTCTCGCTGGCCCTCTCTCTCTCTCTCTCAGTCGCTCTTCCACTTGCCTTGGCAGCGCCCTGGCAAATGTCGTCCCGCCGCAACCTTAGGGCAGCGTGTGTGGGGGGCGGCGGGGCTAGCGGCTTGACACTTACAAAAAAAAAAAGAAAAAAAAAAAAACTGCCTCAGCTGCTGGGCAGCTGTGGGCAGGCAGGGTTGCTGCGGGACGGGGAGGCGGGCTGGGGACATGGGGCTACAATATATGCACGCCGTTGCGGCGCGTCGCTGTCGCCGTCGCCGTCGCGGTCGCAGTTCTAAAAATATTTCAGGTCGCTCGGTCGTTTGGTCGGTCGCGATGGCCGCCTGTTCGCTTTTGGTCTCGTTTGGGTTAAGTGTGCGGCGCATCTGTATCTGTATCAGAGTATCTGTATCTGTATCTGCAGCTGTATCTGTAGCTGTAGCTGTATCTGTGGCTGTGTATCTTGGGCCAATATATATATGCACAGAAATATATTGCTGCTGCGTCTTTTGACGTGCTTTTTATTATTATTTTTTTGTATTATTTTTTTTCATTTCTAAAGGTTGTTTAGGTCGTCGTGATATCAAATGATATCGATTTACAATTCAACGTACATATAAGTATGTATAGTATATATTTGTAGATGGTACCAGGCCAGGTTTTTTTCATTAGAACGGCGTTCAGTGCAATTAATATGCATATGTTTTTGCTACATTTTGCCCACTGTTCGGGCGAACAACAACTGGGCAAATAGGAAAAGTGCAATGGAACACAACAACAACAACAACAACAACAACAACAACAACAACAACAACAACAACAGCAACAACAACAATTGACAGACGAGGCCAAAGTATCAAATGGACAAGCGATACACTCACAGTTACGCACACACACAGACACACGCACACATTTACACACCAGCTGCATTTGCATGTGAGTTTAAGTGCAGCTTTTTTTTTCGTTTCACTCTTTTTTTTTTTTTGTCGTCTGCGCTGAACTCTGAACCAGCTGACCTTCATTGAACCCTTTTTCAGCTGCGCGCACACACACGCTGCACACTGCACTCGGCGTGAGAGCGAGCGAGAGAGAGAGAGCAAGCACGAGCGAACGCGCGTAGCCAAAGAGAACGCGTCAACTGATAAAGCTCAAGGCGCGCGCTCTTTGCAGTGCGGCGCTCTTCACATCAGACGCGCGCGCTCTCTCTCTCTCTCGCTCGCGTCTGAGTGTGTGTGTGTGCACGTGTTGAGCGGCGGCTCCAATGTGGAGCCGTTGCGGCGACGCTTTGCTGCTCAGTACGTTCCCGTTTGCGCTGCGAGTCGTGCGAATTGCGCTCGCTGCAAAGCACACACAAAAAAAATAACGATCGCAGTTTGCTTTTTTTCGGCGCGCAACCAACAACAGCAACAGCAACAGCAACAACTCGAGTGCTGATAAAAAAGCGAGCCATAAATTTCTAACTAAAAAAACCAAACAAAACAAACAAGCGTGCAACGTGCGTCAAACAGCTGAAAAGCTCAAAGGATTAAGCTGTTATATACACGCCATACAAAAAGTCAGAAGAAGCAGAAGCGGCATATGCAACAGTTTTGTGTTTTGTGCAACAAACTCACGTGTGCCCCCCCGAAAACACACATAACAAGCAAAAGATACAAATGCGAGCATTAGCAAATCCGCTGTCAAATGTCAGCGCAGACGGCACGTGACCAGCGACAACAACAAGAACTGAGCTTCATGCAACAAATGTATCTTTTAGATTAAGATACAATATCTGCGAACGCAATTAGCTGGTCGAAAAGTGCAAATGTGAAATGCAAATTAGTCGAAAAGTGAATGCCAATTGGAATGCTCATAAGAATCAAAGCATTTTGCTTAAAGGTCAAAGCGTCAAATTTGAAATGTTGCCCGTAAAAAAAAAAGAATCAAATTTAAAATCAAGCAAATGAAAGTCAACGCGTGTGTTGTTCATTAAAATATATAAAAAAAAGTACAAAAAATCAAATAAATGTTTATATCTAAAAATACATTCACGGAGCGCGGAAATACGATAACAACAAAAACAAACGACAAACATTTAAAAAATAAGTGCAAACTGCGGCAGAAAAATTACAACAAAAAAAAACAACAGCAGCAAAAATATGTAAAAAAGTGATTTTTCAACAAGTAAAAGTTTTGTTTAAATAAGGCTCAAATAACATATCAACGCACATTCAATATAAATAAAAAATAAAAAATAAAATAAAATATAAATATAATAAAGAAAGCAAAATAATAATAATAAACAAAATAAAATAAATAAATAAATATAATAAATAATTAAAAACAATAACGAAAAACGAAATATAAATAAGAAATTATATATATATATATATACAAATATAGCTAATATACAAAATAAAAGTATTTAAGAAAAGTTAAAAAAAAAATTTGAAAAAATCGCTTGTCTGAATTTTTTGCTGCTGTCCGTGCTTTCGGCCACTTTTGTCAATTGGCTTGACAAATTGACAGCAACAACAACAACAACAACAACAACAACAAATAATAATATTATTAACAGCAACAACAATAGAAGTCGTTGGCGGTAATCAACGTGAAACAATCGACACAAAACAATACAGAAAAAAAATTATATACACCAAAATAAAATTTCAATCAAAAAATAAAACTCGAAAAAAAAAGGTAAATTTCAAATGCAAAAAGCTGTTTAAATAACTCGCAAAACGCCAAAACGCGACCTTAAACTTTGTGTATCAATTTTTGTGAGTACACTTTGGTTTTTTATTTGATTCTTCCCAAGACTCTCGACAGTTGACAGCGACATTTGAAATACCCTGCAAAATTCAAATGCACTTCAAATAGAAGCCCAGCTGCGGCGCTTAAACCGGTTGCGAATTATTACGTGCTTGAAAATTTGTTGTATGTTGTATTATTATTTTATTTTGAACTTTTTGCCATGCATAACAAATATGTGTGTTAAACGCAATTTGACGGCATTTAAGAACTTTTAATTTTCAAACAAAGCACATAAAACATTAGACAAAGAAGAACTGTGACTAAGCGTGGGCTAAGGCGACCGAGTGCATACCCTGTAAAATATGAAATATGAATTACTGTTGTGCTATGAATATGTTATATTATAAAAGAAGGAAATAAATTAATCAGTGAGCTGAAGTAAACATGTTTAATGAAGGAATAATCTAAACAAGACTTAGATTGATATCTTTTGAAGGTTCCTTCCCTTCTATCAAAAGTAAATCTTTTTTTCAATATCTCTTTTAAAGCTAAAGAGCAGCCGTGATGGAATTATATCAAGTATATTTCTCTCTCGTCTCTAGAATTTGTGTAACCTTTGATTTCAAAACTAAGTCCCAAAAATTCTATACTCATTTATAAGCGAATTCATAGGTTTCTTAGGTGAATTTGGATATTTGTGTCTGAATTGATTCCGAAACTCACTCCGAAAATTCGAAATGCACTTTATTAGTGAATGCATATGTTTCTAAAAAAAACGGATTTAATTTTTTTGATTATGCCAGATATTTAGTCTTTTATTTAATAACTTCGACTTTCAAAAGTGTGTAGTTTTTGATTCCGAAACTAAGTCCGAAAAACTGTTTCTTCAGTGAATTTAGATATATGTTCTTTAAATAATTTTAAGTTTCTTTTCTTCGATTTAAGGGCTTCTCTATGTCAGATATTTAGCCTTATATATAACTTTGTACTGTTTTTTTGGTTCTACAATATGCGTTTACCAAGTTTTCTCTTGCCAGGCTCCATGAGGTCAGGAGAAGATTTATGAGAATATATCATTTTCAATAAGAGTGGAAATATTGAATAATTTAAATGAAGATGCTTCAGACTATCTGACTAGTTCAGTGTGCCCTCTTGCACATTTCTGCAACTACAGGGTATTAGAAAAAAGCATTTGCACATTTGACAACAGGTGAATTAATTAAAGAAACACCCAGCTGAATGTCTGGCGAGGCAGTTGCATATTTAAGAGCCAAGCTAAATACTAAATACATTAAGACATTAACACAGACAACTTAAGATTAAGTGACAACAACAACAACAACAACAACAACAACAAGAAGAAGAAGCAGGTGAATACAAAGACAAATTAGCGACATGAAAATGGCCAACAACCTGTTGGCCGAGCATAATTGAAAAATTGGCCAAGAAAAAAAACAAATGAAGGGGGATGGGGAGGGGGGGGGGGACGAAATGCCGCAATGATAACTGCAAAATGAAGCAAAGAAAACTCTATTCAAATAACTTAATAACTTAATCTCCACTTAAAGCCAACTCTTGCTAACGCTTTTCCTATATTTTCTTCTTCTCTTTTCGTTTTCTTTGTTTATTTCCGGACCCGGCAGGCTGCAGCAGGCGGAGCGAGCGAGCCAGCGAGGGAGAGAGGGAGAGAGCGCGCGGGGCGGCGGCGGCGACAAATCGAATCGGTGCGGTGCGGTTTTGACAATATGTTGAGCCCACCATAATGAAGGAAATTGATACCGAGACAACAGTAGTATGGCCAGCCTGGTGTTATTCCGGTAAGTGAGACATGCCCCACCCCTTAACCCCGCCCCCCCTCGGCACCTGGCACCTGCCCCCGTGTTGTCTAAACAGCGTTTATCGCGTTTTATTTAACTGCTACCAAAGACAGCAACAATGCATCGAGCTAGACCGAGACCAGACCCCAGAGCCCAACTGAAAAAAAAATCAAAACAAAAACAAATGTTATCTGTACGGTGTCGAAGACCAAATACCCTGTAATAAAACTATGCCCAAACTATGACTCGCTTTTAGATTAAACTTTGGGTCTCCATAACCTCTCCCTTAAAAACAAAGAAAGAATATTATTATTCATAAGATCCCAAAGTTATTGTGCATTTTTCTCTGGCTTTTCCCTGGAAAGAAATGATAGGAAATTCCTGATAGGAAAAAAAAGTATGATGAATCTCATAAAAAGATTTCCTACCGAAATAAACATTTTTCTGAAAATTTTTCTTTTGGTTGACCTTGATTTTTGGCTGTTTTTCTCATTCTTTAACTGAGAAAAACATGAAAATGTACACATACGAAGTTAGATTTTGACTGATTGTTCCTTTATCAGCTATATAATTGCATCTGATCGATTTTGACATATATCCTGCTTGGAATCAAAAGGTACAACATTTCAATAGCTTAGCTTTTTTGTGAGCTAAGTTCAAATTGTTGAACAGGGCAGAGGTTAGTCTTTTTAAATATATCTATGTATACCCTGTAAAAATGCTCAAGACCGGACATGATAAAGCAGCAGATTATTACGAATTATATAAAGTTTATAAATATATACATAAATGTATCTATAATTTATCATATATATTTATTTATTTATGCTACGAGAATTCAAAATGTCGTCCTTGATCAAATCGTCGTTATCTGCTAACCTATCATACCCCATGTGAAGCATTTTTACAGGGCATCAAGCATAAAACTAGGTGTTGAAAGTTCAACTATCGTTTTACGCTTTTGTTTCTTTTCCCCCGTTTTTGTGTTTTTCCTTTGTTGTTGTATTTATTTCTCATTCGGTTTTTGTTTGTTTGTTGTTTGTGTTGCTTTGTCGGTGCCCCCTCCCTGCCCCCTGCCCCTTACCTATCCACAGCTTTTCTTGCCACCGTTTCTCATATTGTTGGTCAGTTTGCTGACTTTTTGTGGCCACTGTAAAAATAGACAAAGACCCTTCCCTGACCCGAACTCTGGCAGAAACTTTGTGAACTGAACTATCAAACAATTTATAAATGCCTTGCTTTGCACTCGTATGTTATTGATATATTAGCTCGATTTGAAGCTGCGACAACTGCAGCGTCCAATAATTATGATAATTATTTAGAATCAAGACGTTGATGATGTCATCTGGCTCACCTTTGACTTTTGTCTGTGGCTTTTTGATCGGATGCCAGTCGCCCAAACGCCAATCGCGTGCTCCAAACGAGAATCTAACTCATGATATGCAACTCAAAAGTAAAAGGCAAAATTAGCTAAAAAATATATTGCCAGAGCACGTCTGGAATTCAAATGTATATAACAAAATGAACGCTTAAATGTATGTGTGTGTGTGCACTGTGAAACCTTCGAAGCTTTCACATATACAGCTCGCATGCATGCACGCGCAGCACGTACCTGCCTATGCATAGCCATAGAGCTTTCAAAAGCTCACCAATACTCGTGCAGCTGCGCAGCTTCCACTGCATTTGCACAACCTTTTGACCAAAAATAAGCAGAAAAAACAATAAAGAAAAAGTGGCTGCCACTCCCCAGTTGAAGTGCGGGCAAATTAAGCATTCAGCATGCAAATTTTTATTAAAAACAAAGCACCTCACGCACACGCACACACAGGCAGACACACACACACGCAAAGAGAAAGAGACGCCCCGAAAAAGCCACAAATTTCAATGAGACTTGGGACTCGAGTTGACTTTGACCGGCTCCTCAAATAAGGCAGCACACACACACACACACTCATGCACACACATGCACACACACGCACGCGCTTGTTTGTAGAGGCGGGCGGGAAATAAAACGTTGCGCGGCTTTAAAATTAAAATAATCAAAAATAAAGTATATACAAAAAAATAAAAATAAAATAAACAAGCGTGCAATGATCATGAACATGATCATGATGATCGTTAAAAAAAAAAAATAAGCGAAAAAAAAAACACAGAAATAAAATTAAAATGCAAAACGAGTCGGCGCAACGTTTCGGGCAGGAACAGAAGGTGCACAGCAACAACAACAACAACAACAATCAGAAGCAAAGGAAGAAGAAGAGGCAACAGAAGCGAAACGCTTTCAAGTCTCTGCGTCTGGCCCCTCGTGAGGCTAATACAACAACAACAACAACAACAACAACAAAAACTTATCAATATGAGTAGCGCTGCATTTATAACCTTTGTCTCTTGTTGCGCTTCACTCTTTGGCACTCTGTATTTCTTATTTTATTTTATTTACCTTATTTTTGTTTTTTTCTGCCTGTCTCGAAACCTTTGACGCGAACTTATGCCCTGCAAATGGCCATGGAATGTTGACTTGTCTGGAACTGAGACTCGAGAGCTGAGAACTGCGAGAACGCCAGTCGCAGTTGCAGTCAGGCAAGCAAAGCAGAAAAAAAAAAGAAAAAAATAATCAGACATGACGAATACGCAATGCACTCTCTTAGGAATATATTACAAAATTAAAGTCAAGTTTATAATTACTTGGGTAAATATTGACATTAACTTAACCAAAACAGAGTTGAACGTTAAACGTGATTGATATATATATAAAATTTTATTTATATAGGGTTAAAAATACTTTAAAAAGGTTAAAATTACTTATATTTCTTTTAAATTCAAACAAATTTCCGTTTTACTCTTTCGCCTATAAATAGAATATTGGTTCAGTACCTAATCTGTTAAATTAGTTTTTGTTATTTTGCTTACGCCTCTCTTTAAAGGCATTCAAAAATTCGCCGCAAACCTTATGCTCAAGTGCAAAGGCTCTCTCTTTAGCAAGAGCATTAAAAGCGCAATGTTGAGTTTCGTTGTTGTTGTTGTTGGTTTTGGTTTTTTTTATATGCCGATGGCGTGCAGTTGTCGATGACGAGCAGCAACGACTGCGCAGCCGCAGCCAAAGCCGCTGCTGCTGCTGCTGTTGTTGTCGCCGTCTCCTTCACCTTACGCGTCCTCGCGCGTTCATTATGTCTGCTCAACTTTGCACTCGGCAGCAGCAGCAGCGACTGCAGCAGCAGCGACGCCAGCAGCTAAACGACTTGAGACACGCACACTTGTTGCTCTTTTGCTCTTACGCTCTTTGGCATCTTGCATGCACTTATTTATTGTTTGTTGTATTTATGATTTGCGATTTTACTGCCTGTCTATGCAGCATACCCCTCGCTCCCCTCACACCGTCTCGCACACTCTTTAGTCATGGCTATCGATGGCCGCACGGTAGCCGCCGCAGGGCGCAATTACGCCACTTGTTGGAATTTCACTCGAGTCGCGTTGAGAGTTAACTCTTGACGCTGCTTCTGCACTCCTTGGGTCTTATCGCCCTTTTGTCTCTGCCCTCGCCCCTTTTTTTGTGATTTTAATTCATTTGTGTTTTGTTTCAGCTGCGCGCCCAGAATCGCAAATGAGCAAAACGTGTAAATTATACGCGTCGCGGTCACAGCCAACGCAAATAAAGCAGCAGCAGCAGCAGCAGCCGCGGCAGCAGCAGCGACAGCGACGCGACGTCGCATGTTTCCTACATTACTTTTGCTTTGCGTTTGCTCTCTTGAGCTTTACGACACGCTGTCGCTGTCGCAGTCGCAGTCGCTGTCGCCGTTGCCGTTGCCGTTCCCATTGTCACCCAACAGCGTCGTCGTCGCCCGCGCCTTTTGTGCTCTTAGCGAAGTTTGGGAGTGGACGTCGCGACATTTATTCATCAGCCTCAACTGAGCCACATCAATAATGAGTCGACGTCAACGTTGACGTCGTCTCACCTGACGTTGACTTTTAAGCAGCGCGTCTTGAGTTATGTTTATTGTTTGTTTTGGCATTCCTGGGCGTTCTCTCTCTGTCTGTCTCTTATTTTTTTTGTCAAAGGTTTAGCAGCATCTGTCTTTATAGCCAGCTGTCGTTGACTTATCCATCATTAAGGTCAGGCTTTCAATTGCGCACGCGTAACGGCATTCAAAGCTCGCGTTTAGAAAGCTCTCAATTGTGTCCTAGTTGCCGCCATTTAAAACGCGCTCTGCAAGTTAAGAGAGCATGTTTACTGTTAGAGATGAGCTGCCGCCCCTTTTAGGCAAATACCGAAGTGAACTGAGCTGCGCTTATGCTAGAAAATTAAAAAAACTAAGAGAATTTAATTAATTAAAATAGAGGATACTTTTCGTTCTTAGCTTGAAAAATGAATATTATCTATGCAAAACGCAAGGCGCCTGTTTAAAAAATTAATTAATTTACTATGCTGTCTCGTAAATCGTTTTGCATTTACTTAAATTTGATTGTTTGGCGTTTTTGAAGCTAGTTTTGAAGTGTTTTCAAATTTATTTTATGGCAGCTAAAAATTAATTTTCAAAGAGATGTTAAATAAAGCAAGCCTCTTTATTGTTTATGATAAACCGAAACTGAAATGCGATAATATTAGCAAACATTTTTTTATTGTAAATAAATTATTTTTTATTGTCTCTAAAGTTCTTTCTTATATCCGTCGAATTTATAGCCCAAGTTTATTTCAATTCAAAAGGTTTTTTTTTAATAAAATTTAAACGTTTTTTAAAGCGTTTCCAAAGTTTTTTTTGTAACCTTTTCCGTGTTAATGTCACTTTTAAAGAAAAGATTAGATAAGCAAATGTTAATTTTGATTTAATTTTTTGCTTTTAAATAGTTTTCGTTTGTTTTAAAGCTATTATTTGCTCTTTTTTTCCGGCTAAAGTTCAATTAAGTTTAGCACATTAAACGCTCGCCGCCGTTTTGCGAAAAGTCAGAAGTTCATTAATTTGCATGACCTTTCGATGTGCGGTCTAATTGAATAATAATTGACATTAATTAAAGGCACAGCAAAAGGTGACTTTCGGTCTACTTTCTGCAAGCACATTTTTCGCCTAGGTGTATTTTTTTCGAAGCACTTTTTTTCTCTTAGCTCAAAGCACACAAAAAACGGCAACAACGAAAAAAACTTACAAAAAGCCAAAGCAAATTTAATGGCGTTTGACTTGTGTGTGTGTGTGTGTGTGTGTGTGCCTGTGTGGCTTTTTACATTAACAATTGAACTTGAACTGCTGCCGTTTGTTGAAAATAATAAAAATAATAATAATTATAAACATAAAACAAGGCGGGTGTAAAGCACACACACAGACACACACACACACACACACACACACACACATAACACTTTGTGGCGCTCATCAAATGTGTTTGTGTGTGTGTGTGCGTGCGTGTGTGTGTGTTAGCCGTGACTGTAACAAATTTAACGAACGTCATTGAAAAAAAAAATATAAATATATAGCCGTGTAATTGTCAAGTCCAAGAGCGCGCGAAAAAGCTCAATAAAAGCCACAACAACAACAACGACAACAACAACAACAGCTACAACAACAACATCAAAGTGCGTCTTGTCCATCAGCTTGCTTTAAGTTTTTTATACAACAACAACAACAACAACAACAACAACAGAAAGCAACAAGAACAACAACTTAAAGCCGCATACCACAAGGCTGAATATTCTCTCTGTCTCCCTCTCTCCCTCTCCCTCTCCCTCTCTCTGTCTCTCTTCCTACCTGCCTCTCTCTTCCTATCTACCTCTCTTTTCAATTTGATGGACAATCTACCTCAGACCTTATACCCTCAGCCCATTATGCCTTATGCCATATAACTGGCCATATGTAGATACCAACGCGTAGCGCCCCAACAACAACAAAAAGAACAACAACAACAATTGCAAACAACAACTACAACAACAACAAGAGGAACAATCACAGCAACAACAAAGAATTGACAACGTTTTTAGAATTCAATTAAAAAAGAATCATTGAACGATTCACGCGTTTCACAGTGGCACAAGAGGAAGAGCGGGTGGACATAGAGAGAGGGGGGTGGGGGGAGGGGTCCGACTGATGTTTAAGGTAGGCGTGCGAGCAGTTGGGAAAGGAGAAGTCGGGCGGGGAAGGGGTGCAGCAGATATTGACGAAATGTCGCAACGTGAGCAAAATATTGATGAGAATTGGCGAAACGCGTGAGAAAGAGACAGAAAGAGATTGAGAAAAAGAGAGAGAGAGAGAGAGCGAGAGATAGAGAGAGAGGGAAACCAAAGAGTTATGCATGAAATATGTGCAGAGGCAGAGGGGCAGGTGCCCAAGTCTCGCTCTGTGTGTGTGTGCGTATGAGTGTATATATATGTGTGTGTGTGTGTGTGTGTGTGTGTGTGTGTCTGTGAGTGCCTGTATGTGCGCCTGCGTGCGTATGTATGTGTGTGAGTATCCCAAATGTGTCGATTGTATAAATTGCCAAAGCTTATTAACATTTCTCGCAGTGTAGACGCATGAGTTTGGTTGTGGAAGGGAGGGGAGGGGAGGGAGGGGAGGGGAGGGAGGGGAGTACAGGCACAGGTAAGAGCAGAGGGTGCGGTGGCAGCTAAGGTGAGGCCTTTTACGACCCCAATAACAACAACAAAAACGATTGAATTGTTGGAGCTGGAAAAAAAGACTCTAAGTAAGTTAAAAAATGCTGAATTTAAGTCAATTTAAAGTCCGAAATGGACTTTTTAATAAGAAACGTTCTGCACGAGAAAACACTTAAACAATTTCTTTGTTAACTCAAAAATTCCTGAATGATGTAATATAATAAAAAAAGATTTTCACTCGAGATTCCTGAAATCGATGCGAAAGAAACTGTAAATGAACTTGAGATTGAGATATATATATAATAAGCAAGAGGCAGAAGAAAGCATCTTCGATCAGGCTGAGACGAGTCCTAGCCATGTCCGTATATATATTTTTCGATATCTTCATGTATTATATTTTCAATATATCGATAAATATCGATTTGGTGACATTGTCTTTTAAGCATAACTCGACAACTATAAAAGCTATATATACGCCAAATTTGGTGTGCAGATTATTGTAAGGCATTTACAGCTTGAGAGCATTTTACTTATTGGATACCTCTCCCCCTCATTTGTGAAGGTAGAACCTTGAACTTTGGTATGCACAGACAGTTAAGTGCCATATTTGAGCCCTGTAAATTTCATAGCGATCGGACTTTAAAGACCGAACTTAATTAAGGAGGCTTTGCCTCTATATAGTGTGGGCCAAAGGGAAGAAGAAGCACAGCCGCTGCATAAGGTGCGCAAGCTAGCATGTTTGTAAGGGTATCTCCTAGTCGTAGACTCCCGTTTTGAGCTCTCTTCGTTGGTTTTGTCGAGCCGCTTGACCCCCAGAAGCGGGCAGAGCTCTCTTAACTTGGCTTGGCACCTAACGAAATGCGGCTCTAACAGCTTTTGGCCAGGTTTCATTGTTGTTGTTTCTACTTATGCTGGCCTCGCCAGCTTTATGACACCCAAACAACAGCAATAACAAGAAGAAGAAGACGAAGAAGAACCGAAGCGTTTCTCGGCGCTCGATCGCTTTGGTTTATTCGACGTCTTTTTGGTCGTGTTTGATCATTCAATTTGAATGTTATTCATTATTCGATCACGTACGCACGCCCAACGCTACCGAGTGCCCAGCCAACCCTCCTCTTCCCCCCTTCAGCAGCCGTGCCGCTCCGCATGCCCCGTGAACCTACTCAGCTCATCGGAGAGGTCAATGTTCGTATGACAGTTGCTGCGGCATTCAGTTGGGTATTTTTTGTATTTTGTTGAAATTTCCGAACGTTGGCCACAATTACAAATTGAATTTCTGACACGTCGAACATTTGGCGAGTTGGCACTTTTTTATATTTTTTTTTTCTGTATTTTTTTATGACTCGTCTAATGAACTTTTCACTTGCCTTGCCGGCTTTAACGACTCGAGAGCTAACCACGGCTCGCCGCGCCTCTCGATCTCTCAGTCTCCCCATCAAGCAGCTTTGACAACTTCTTTAAGAGCTGCGAGAGATTAGCCAATCGCAGCTGCCATTAAATGAAGTCCCCACTTCCTGTACGAGTCCTGAAATGACAACAACTACAAAGAAAACTAAAAAGAAAGATGAGATATATGAAGAGATAACAGAAGTTGACTGAAGCCTGAATACCCTTGCTGATTAATAAACAACAGATCTCACCTAGCTGTGCCAGGCTTCGTTTTCCATTATAATTATTAAAGTTCACGAGTTTTTACACTTTCCACACGTGTGGGTGGATTTGCCGAAATGAGTGAAACGTGCCTGAAAGATGAGATAAATGAAGTGATAGCAAAAGTTGTCTATAGTCTAAATAGCTGATGAATAAGCGAACAATTTTACCTAACTTTGCCTGGCTTTGTTTTCCATTATAATTATCAGTTTTCACGCGTCTTTTCCTTTTCCACGCATGTGTGTGGATTTGCTGAAAGGCGTGAAACACGTTTGAAATCAATTTTCACGTTTTTCCTTGAAATAAGTTTAAAATCAATTTGAACGTTAGTCAGCCAGTCAGGCAGTCAGTCAGTTAGTCAGGCAGTCAGGCAGTCAGTCAGTCAGTCAGTCAATCAGTCAGTCAATCTATCAATCAATCAATCAAACGCTTAAGTGCAATTTTATATACATAAAATGATTTAGTAAAATTGGTAGTATTTGAGTTTGATAAAGATATCTACAACCTTTAATGCAAACATATATATTATAGATTGCTTCTTTCTAAGAAATCTATAAGATATATTTAGTTTATCTAGCTCGTCTTAATAAATTCATTATCTCAAACCAAAAGAATGATCCTCACCAATTTTTATCAGCCCAGCTAAACTGAGAGCTGAGTTCAATTAGACATTTAGGCTTGGACTTTCTAAAAGCGAATAACTTTTGCCACAGCAGCCGTGACATTATTCAGTCCAAATTGATTGAACCTTTTGTTAGAGTATAGTTGAGAAAAGTAAAGTAAAGATTCAACAGAGGCTCGAACCAACATCTAATCTTCATTATCAGCTGGGGGAGCTGCAGCTGGAGCTGGAGCTGGAGCTGGGGACTTGGAGCGCACACGCTGTAAAATTGCTATTAAATTGTTGCTGATTTTTATGTCTGGAGTCTGGAGTCTGGGGCGTGCGGCTCTTGGCCAACTGTGCTTGTTTTTTTTCTCTCCGTTTTTTTTTTTGGTTCTGTTTGAGATCTGGCTGCGGATTTCTTTCAAAATGATTTCCAAGCCGAAGACGTTGCGACTTCCTCTGGCGCTTTAAGCTGCCATTTACACTTGCCTTTTGGCCGCAGTCTTTTTTTCTTTATGTTTACTTGGCCAACTGCAGACGCGCCCTTTCAAGCCATTCTCCCAGCTCACCCAACTTTCAGCCCCTGCTGCTGATGATGTCTCAATTAGCTGCGATCTCTTGCGCATTTTTGTGGCCAACTCGTTGCCGTTTCTCTACGAACTCTTTCAAATTGGCATTAGCCATGGATAGATGAAAGCGTATTGTGTTTTGGCTTAGCTCTTTGATAAGTTCTAAGCCGAACACAAAACTAATCAGTCGCTATTTTATCAATCGGACTATCAATCAAGAAATCCAACGAGCGCTCCCTTTTCATAGCCTTGTAGAGCATATTATAACATTGTCATGAAATGTGTGCGGAAGACATCTCCAATCCCATAAAGTATATATATATTCTACATCAGTATCTACAGCCGATTTGATATAGACATGTTTGTCTGTCCTTCTTTCCGCCTGTCCCTCTGCCTCTTTGTCTGTTTTAAAGTCTTTAAGCAATCGTCTTGAAACTTTGCGTAGGTCCGTCTTTCTAATGCTGGCAATACATAAGTCGTAACCAACCGGATCAGGCCATATTATATCATACCATATCATATAGCTGCCATAGGAACGATCGGCCGAGAAAATAGTACTTATAAAAACAACTTTTTTCTTTTGAAGATATTGAAAATATTGAAGATTCAGTTATAAGTTTCCTTCCTATATATATTCAAAATCCCATTAGCATCGAATTACTACAAGTACTCGACAAGAAAGTTGCTGCAAGCAAAAGATTTTCGCTTATCAAGATATCTCGACCGATATAAGCTCGTATATATACCAAACCCCATCAACATCGGATCACTATATCTTACAGATGCCTTCGTTAGATCAATATATCAATGTATCGACCAATCTCGCTATTAACTAACTTATGAAATCTTCTGAGCATCTGACCTCTATATCATCTATATCACTATATCATATAGCTGCCATCTTTAGATCGGTCGAGAAGTAGGTTCTTGTATGGCAAAGTATTCTGTTTTCTGAGATATTTTCCTCAAACTCAGCCTTTACGAGCTTCACTATGCTCACATATCTGCAAAAGGCAAATGTCTACAAGGTTCTAAAATCTTCCCAACTTTCCCGCTAGTTTCAAGAATGCAGCTATATATGAGATTATCTAGATAAGGTGCTGTCTCTGATCTCTTGCGTTCTTTTTTATCTCCACGTAGCTTGAACAATCTACTCCACATATATCTGAATTCTTTCTTGATGCTCTTTAATCTCTAAGTTTTCATTTATTATAAAAGCATTTCTTAGAATTTTTAAATATTTTACTTACATACTTTATAAAAGCTTTACGAATATTCTTTAGATATATATATAGTATATAGAATATTTTCTTGCTTTCGTCTGCTTTCTTCTGCTCTTCAGATCTTTTGGCATACATATATACAAATTAGCATACCAAATCGAAAACATCTCGCACCCTAGATGGGGCATTACTTTCATTTCTCACGCACTTCAATCACTGTCAATCACGCGATTCAAAGTCAATTCTAACCTCAAATTATATGGCCATTTTCAAGCTAACTGTACAAAAATGCATATGAGCTGTGCCTGGGCATTCATTACACCCAGCGACATTCCATATATGCAGCGCATAATAGTTCAATCACTTGTCACCGCATAAGACGCAACTTCTCTGAGCCCCTCCCCCCTCCCCCCTTCTAAACTCCCCGCCCGGGCTTACCTTCTGCTCGATTTGTCACAAACACCAATTTCGTGTGACAAATTTGTATGGCTGAGCGATTCAGCAGGCAGCTCAAAGACAATCTTTTGGGCCACGGCCAAATAAGGCGACTCCTTTGAGCCGCGACTCGAGACTCGAGACTTGCAACTTGCGAGTTGCGACTTGGGGCAGAAGGAGTACTTTATGCCACATGCAACAAGACTGTCGTCAGTTTGCGCCACGTTTTGCGCATAGTCTTCGTTTCGGTATTCAAATGGCCAAAAGATGCCATCGTCTTGGACTTGCGGCATATACCCTGTACGCATCGCAAATGTCTAAAAGGGGTATATTGAACATGTGGCAGAAGGTGACAAGCTCGCGGAGCTGCAACGATTTTGTGTGCTGGAAACTTAAAATTGTCGGAAATAGCTATTTGTTCTATCATACGCAGATAATGATAAATGCCGCAATTTTCGTAAAGTCGATAAATATCGGTTTCCTGTTAGGATTATTTTTTTTTAGTTATCAGACATTTTCAGTAATTTGGCTATTATAAAGTTTATTATTATTATTAACAAATATATTAAAAAAACAAAATTTTTTTTAAATATATATATATTTTGTTAATAACATCCCATCTTTAAAAATTAGTCTATATACATATATATACTTTGTGATCCAGCTTCGTTCACTCACGATCTATGATTAACATATTATGTTAACATCTTATTTTAACATTTGACTATTCTGTTAACAGCTTTATATCGATATAGCTGCATATCGATAAGTCAACGATATCAGTGTTGCCTAACGCAATTATATAATACTTGTGTATTGCCTTAAATACTATTATTTGTTGAACACTATTATAATGCTATTGTATAATTACTTCTATTGTATCAATCATCATCGATTACAGGGCATCTGCTAGTCAGTCACTCTCAACTTGTTTTGTTATATCTTTTCATTTTTTGTCGTCTTTACGTGCCGCATTGTCGCGCATTTAAAATGCAAATTATCATCATTATGATTGCATATCATTCTCATCATCCCCATCATCATTATTATGATGCTCATCATGATCAAGGTGCCTTCTCTGCGGCAAATTCTCCTGCTTCGTTGTGTTTGAAAAATTGTTGGCAAATTATTGCCTTGGCCCCAAAGATCATAAAACATTGGCGCGTCTTCGCGTGCCGCTGCCGCCGTCGCTGCCACTGCTGCTGCTGCTGATGATCATTATCATCATGCTCGTGATGATCATTATGGGCAGGAGACAAAAGTCTGTCATAAATTTGTCAACAAAGCAGCCCCCGCGCCCCCTCCATCCCTCGCCGCCAGCCGTTTGCCGATTTGTCAATCCGTCATTGGAGCGCCGTTTGGGCCAATTGCAATTTATGGCGCAGCTGACTGGCTAACCCCCCTAACCCCCGCTCCCCCCTTCCCCTGTTAGCCACCCTTTCGGCCCATAATTCACCCACATATTTGCGACTCCTTTGTTTTGTTTTTCTTTGCAATTGCAATTGAATTGCTTCGATTGGGCCTGCGTCTGGGCCAGAAAGTAGAAGGAGGATCTTGGCAGCCTTTGTTGTTGTTGTTGTTGCTTTTGTTGTTGTTGTCACGCGCTGTTATTATGCAAATATTGAGCTGTTAAATTGCCCGCTGCACGCGTCATTTAATCGCATTGTTGTAGCTCTTTATAAACACGATGGGCCCCGAAGGCGCATTCTCGTTGTTGTTGTTGTCGCTGTTTTTGTTGTTGTTGTTGTGTGCATCATTATGGCCATTTATGTTGCATAAATTACGGCGTTTATCTTTTGTCACTTGTCTGAAAATTGTTGCCAATTCTCATTTTGAAAGGCTATATTTAACATGAATGGATCATGGGATAAGGAACATGATGTACAGTGTATGTACAGTGAGCACTCTTCAAATGGACACTTCCATTAGGCGGACACATATTAGATGCTGGTCGTTGTCCGTCCAAGAGAGTTTTCTCTGCATCTACTTATAAGAAATATATATCTTATATCTTATTATGCTCGGTTTATATATTATTGTGCTTTTTACCTTAATATTATTGTGGAAACATATTGTTAGAGTCTTAAAGCCAAACTTATATAGCAGAATAATTGAACTATAATAATCGGAAAACTACACTTAACCATTTTTCCATTTCCTTAATCTAAAATATATAAATATTTTACTTAATCTCAGCTCAAGCAAGTTCATCTTGGAAAGAGTTGCCTTTTTGAGCTCGGGAAAGTCTAGAGAATTTATAGAAATCAAATCTGTTTACTTTAGAATACACCCCAAAATCTGACTATATGCGCTTAAAATAAATGTTCATAGTATAAAAAACTGACGCCATTTTTAATCGCATATGTGATGACAAAGTGTAGACACAATTATATACACAACAGAAAAAAAAAACAAAAGATATTAATTTTCTATTTGTTCAAAAGGTTCTAATATCTTGACGTTCGTCAAATGCGAATAATTATTATTAAATAGTCGCCGACTCGTAGTTGACCCAGTTTCACTTGGAGCTCAACTCGCGCGCTCTAAAGGAACTTTTATTTTGTTGCTTATTTGCAAGCAAATTATCCCGCATTGTGACACGTAGCTTGCTGCCCACCCACACACACACACACACACACACACACATGCACACACATACAAGCGCTCGCACTCGCACCCGCACCCATTGGCACAGATGCCAAAAAAAATAAAAAAAAAAAACAACAAAAATGAACTCTGCTGAACTGCACAAAAGCTAAAGTACAGCGGACACAAAGGCAATAAAAAGAAAATGGGCGAACTGCTCTGCTCGTATCAATCAATGCGAATGCGAGCTGCGAGGTGCGAACGAAAGCGCATTGCGCATACGTCGTGTGGCACGTCAAAGGCCGTAAGAGCGCAGCACAACGCGCTCTTTTAGCTAAGCGCGCTCTCTTTGGCACGCACACACACACACGCGAGTTTGCATGCTGCAGGCTGAGAGGCGTCCGCATTTGACTCGGCCAGTCAACGGTCGTGGACGTTGGCGTTGGCGTCGGCGTCGGCGTCAACGTCGTTGCTGTTGTTGTTGTTATATTTGTTGTTTTTGGTGTCGTCGTCTATATTTACACTTGTGGCCTCTTATCAAATGGCAGCGGCGCAGTTGACTTTTTTGACGTTTGTGTATATATTTCGTGTTGTTGTTGTTGTTGCTTTTGTTGCTGTTGCTGCTGGCTGATCTGTGTACTATACATGTGTAGCCCGACAGCTTGTTGTTGTTGCCGCTGCTGCTGTTGTTTGCTGCTGCTGTTGAATTTTGTACGCGGCGACCGCTTTGCTGCTTTGACTTTTTGCTCGGTTTTTGAAATATATACATACATACATGTACATACATGTGTGCGTATGTGTCTGTGTGTCTGTATGTGTGTGTACAGGCAAAATGGAAACAGTCAACATAGCAAAAGTTCAAGTCAAAGATATTTATTTTATATAATCAGGCGCGACATCGTTGCTTGTTTGTTGATTGTCGTTGTTGTTGTTATTGTTTGATTATAAATACTTTACGAAACAATCAAAATACTAAAAAAAAACCAGCACAAATGTATGTTTCGAAAAGGGTCACCCCACGCACACTGGTGCCAAACACATATAATGGGGGTATTCCAGCAAATATATTTTTTGCATTTCAGTTTCTTTATAATTTATGCATATGTTGGGTCAATTAGGGCAAATGCTTGTAAATTCTTCTAAATGTGTTATTTTTTAAATTTTATACATGTTGACATACCAATCGATAAAATATCGATTGCCTTTATGCTATTAATCGAATCTTGCCAATTGCCTATATATATGAGTATATATACACTTTCAGGACTCAATTAATTGATTTAATAAGGATGAATATGATACTACGTTTTGGTAATATATCCATAAATGTTATTTAATTAATTATTGGATATCGAAATAAAAAATATATCGATAAAGGTACATAAAATACATCGATAAATATAAATAGAATAAAAATAGTTGTTATGCAAGCCCTTATTTATTTATTTAATACTGATAAGTAAGGTATTGAGAGATTATACGCATAGCAATCGATAGTCATCGATATGTTTAAAACGTGGATGACTATAAATATTGAGAAAAAAGCCGCAATTATCGAAGATTCGAATATTTTCTTATTTTTTAAATAAAATTAGACTCTTAATACTTATCATGGGATTCATGAGAGGTTTTTGATTAATTGAATAGATTTTGTTTTTTTTCACACAAAACACAGATTTTATGGTGTGTATGTATGAGTGTGCGTGTGTGTGCTTGTGTGTTTTTGGGGCCACTCTAACCAGACAATGCTGTCGAGTGCCTGTGTCGCCGCCACATCGGCGATAAGTTCGCGTGCAAAGGTTCTGAACTGCTTGAACTTGTTGAATACAAGGCAACGGCAACAACAACAACAACAACAACAAGAACAACATGTCTCTGTATTATATATGACTCCTCTATATATTGCCAACTCTACATGTATATAATCGTGCGATGATGTGTGCTACAGGAAATTATCAAAGAACTTTTGCGCGGACAAAATGTTATTTATAATTGCAGAAAAATGTCAAGCGAAAGGGGGGAATTGAACAGAGCCCTGAAAATATATTGTTCGACTGGAGAATAAAGGGAACTTTTAGAATGAGACGAGTTCACGTTGATATGCATTACGTATACGCAGTGGGGTTCGTTGGGTTTTTCCAAATGTGGCAAAGAGAGATGAAATATTTTTACTCACGTGCCCGGAAGTTCTTTCAAGTTAAGCAATTTTATATAAAAACTTAAGCGGAAGCCTGTGCTATTTGAGGTGAAAAAGCGCTAGTTCGATGCAACCCTGCACAAGAAATTATTCAATGCGAATTCGATCCTTAGATTATTTACATGTGGTTAAAAATGTAACAGATGCCTGGACACCTCGGCTGCGAAGTGAAATAAATCAATCACAATATGTTCCTGCTTATAATCCCCAAATGGTTTAAGCCCTTAAAGCTTTTAAGCGTTTGCCACAAAAGCTCTTTAAGCTTAACAGCTAATTTATCTGGCATGGTGGAAGCAAATTGAACTACTCGCAAGTAATTATAAAAGGGTCAAATATATGTTTATTGATTCTACAATAAAGCAAGTCGACTTCGTGTTATAATTCCCAATTAGTTTTTTTTTTCTATTCAACCCTTTAAGATATTTTAAAAAGGACTTAAAGCCGTAAAGAATTTTTAAGCTACCATATATCTGTGTATTTACTATCCAACTTGTGCAGGCCACATATAAGTTTCTTTTGTAATTCCCAATCAGTTATATGCCAAGGAAGCTTTAAATCTTTCGCAGTAAGCTTTTAAATTAGAACTTTCGGCAAAAACACAAATATTTATATGATCTGTTTGTATTTTCGAGACTCCTGTGTAAAATATTATTGCTTGCAACATGTGGCAGACACACACACACACACACACGTCGGTATCATTAACAAGCAACACTCACATGTTGTTAACAGGACAGCGCACACAAGGCACACGCCCCGCAAAGAAAAAAAAAACTATATATAGATGAAAAAAGCTGGGGCCACATTCGCTGAGCCAGTTGACTGCTGCCATAAATTTGCGGCAACAACAACAACAACAACAACAACAAGAACAAGGCTTGAACTCGATAAAATTTATGTGCAACATGCAGCGATTTTGGCCAAGCTCGACTTTTACCAGGCAACGGGCAACGGGCAACGTGCAACACATGTTTCCAGCTCTGAAGTTTTGTGGCGTGCAGCGGCATTCGCTGCTTTATCGCCCAAATATCAATCAAAGCGATGTTTGGCAGGCGCAACTGCACAACTGCGGTTGCAAGTTGATGTTGCAACAACGCGCTGCCAAATGCCAATGCCAAGAGACAGTCTATAAAGTTCAGAGTTTGTGGCTTTTATCGGTGGCAGCATTTGAGCGAACTTGCTGCACACACAACACGCTTGATAAATGGCACGCGGCAAGCTCAAGCGGCAAGTGAAGGGGTGTGTGTCGTGGGGGGAGGGGTGTGTGTGTGTGTGTGTGTGCTGAGGCACCTGCCTCATTTAATTGCTGACAAATTTATAGAGCGCTGCGCATTAATTCGCTGCGCCCAAATCACAGAAATGCATTAGACGCCGCAACGGGGCAGCCTCGATGTGCAGCCAAGCTGCCAAATGCTTTCAGCTGCAAAAGCAGACGAAAAAAAAAACTAACTTGCAACTGTGCAACTGCAACACGATCTGCGCTCAACGTTCGCTGCGTTCATTTAATTATCGAATTTAATTAATCTGCACTTGATTTTTTACGCCACAAGACGCAAGGCGCAAGACACCAAGCTGTGCAGCCAACTACCTGTGTGTGTGCCCCCCTTCCCCCCTCTACCCCTGGGGCACTTGAGCAGCTGGTTTTTCTTTTTCTACTTTTTTTGTTGTTGTGGCACAGCAGTCGGCACTAGCCGCAGCCTCGGCGCCTTCCCACCTGCTCGCCTCTCGCGCGGCGCTGCGATTGGCAAATTGTTTATTTTTCTTATCCTAGTTTTATTTATTTCGGCTATTTTATCTGTTATTGTTACCACGTTTCTGATCAACAAATGTTGCATAATAAAACATTTTAACACAATTTTTATTGTATTTAGCTTATTTTATGTTGTGTGGTCTGCAGGAAAATGCAAAATTTAAATATACTTCAGTTTATTCAAAAACAAAATAAATAACTTAAGATACATTTTTAAACATTTACTTAATAAGAAGATTGTAGAAAAAATTAAAGTTAATTTAAAACAAAAATGTTTCCTATCAAAAAAAAGTTAAAGAGAGAAAAAGGAATATTTAAGTTCTTAGAAAATGAAATGTTATTTTAGCAGAAGATAAAAATTTTTAGTAATAGATAAAAGGTAGATAGTGTATTCAAAATAATTCTTTCTTATAACCAATCTACAGAGAAGAAAAAATCTTAGAAAAGGAAAGATTTGTATAACATTTATTTTTCAGTTAAAGGACAAAGTAAAATGATGTACTTTATAATGTTATGTATAATATAATGCAACTTTGCCGACCAGAGTATTTTTCATATTATTAAAAATCATTTTATGTTTGGCTTCAGAATTTTAGATTTATAGAAAGTGTGAAACAGAAAAAATGAATGCTTTCCAACCTTCTGATCGACATTTACCGAAAATACAGCTGCCTAGTTCTAAAGGCCTGGTCTGCGCCTTGATCCTCAATCCCTCAATCAATCCAGCAGTATCTTTTTCTTGAATGATCTTTCATCAATTGTAGTTTTTTTTCTAGACAAACATGTTGTTATGTCCCTTTTTAATAAGAAGTTAGCATTCTTCTGGGCTCCCAAGCTCCTTTTTGACTCCTCTTAAGTCCAACTTAACCCCGCCTTCAAATTCAAAGTTCTGTTTGGAGCTTTTCAAAATCTCTCAGTTCAGTCTTAACTACATTTTGTCTTGCTGCACCAACTCCCCCACATAACTGTAGCCGGCCACCCGCTGTGAGCCGCATGCAACCTTTCAATTCCGTTGGGTGGTTGCCTTTCAACTTGCAACATTGCAACTCGACGTGAATCGTTTGTCTCAGCGCGTATAAATTACCAATTACTAGAGAAAAAATAAATAAAATCAAATCAAAAAGAAACTGTTCTAGTTGATGACAGCTGAGAGCAAAGCTAACGGCGGCTGTCAGCAAAATTGGAAATTCGAATTGAGTGCGCGCAAAATGAGGCAAATTTCATAAATGATTAACACCTTCTGCCATTTGAAGTGGACAAACTGGAACTGGAACCAGAACTGTCTGACAAACTTGAATTGATTTGACGAGTCAGTCGCTTGGCTAATCAAAAATTCTAATTACGTGCCATGGGCTAAAAATAATAACATTTTCTGTTAAAAGGAGCGCGCGCGCGCCGTTCTCGGTGATTCTCAAATACCATGTAGCCAGGAATTGCGGTTGTTGTGATTGTAATTGCTTTAATGGAATTTGAATTTGAGCTCAGCACAAGAGCGGCACATGCAGATAAAATGCACACACACACACACGCACACCACCTGTGGACGCCCCTGGTGACTGCTGGGCAGTGTCTTTGGCTTTTTGGTCCATTGCAGATGATGTACAACTACTATTAGCATTAAAGTTTATTATCGACGACGCTTGCATTCTGAATTCCTGTAAAACAGGTGCAACACACACACACACACACACACACACACACACACACATACACACAGACACAGACGCACACCCATCTCGCTCTGGGGCCTTTCAACTTTTGCAGATTTCTCTGCTTTGGCAATGCGTTTGACTGTGGCGCAAGTTGCGCGTTGCATGCAATGCATTTGGCCGCTAAAAGCGCCTTATTTGGTTAAATTGGTGCAGATTGTTGTGGCAGAGGGGCCCGGGTCTAGAGACTAGCGACTAGAGACTAGAGAGAGCCTCTTGTGGCAACCGAGCTGTGCCACTGGCTGTGCCACTCGCTGGCTCTGTGTTGCCTGAACTGCACTAAATAATAATTAGCACAGGTTTTTTTTTCTTCAATTTTTTTTCTCTTTTTTTTCGCTGTTCACTTGGCTGTTGTTTGGTTGCTCTGGTTGGCCGCTTGGCTGCCTTAATGCGCTTTGGTCATTCACCATGAGGCTCGACTGCGCTGGCATCTTGTCTCCTCTCTCCCTCTCTCTCTCGCTGTTTCTCTCTCGCCGCTGACACTGTCTCTGTCTCCTTGCCGCAGCCATTTGTTGCATGCCTGCTACGTATACGGGGTGAAATTTCCTTAGAAATTTTCGTGCTTGCCTGCTCTGGTTTTAATTTGATTTTTACTTTGAGTTTGGTTTGGTTTTCGCCTTGTCTTTGGCCCCCAGGTTCAGGTTCATAAATTAACGAGAGATTCGCTTGTTGTTGCTGCTGCAACTGCAACTGATGCAAGTTGCAAGTTGCATGTCTAATGTTGCTGCTTGGCTGCATATTTGCGTGTGCGCTATGCCCACATGAGCTGCACCAACTACCTTCCCCCCGCCCTCTGCCACTCCCCCAAATCCATTTACTCCTTTTTGGCGCGCGCCTTCTGTCTGTCTGTCTGTCCGTCTGCCTATCTGTCTGTCTGTTTGGCTATTCTTCTTTTTAATTGCACACCGTTTGAGGTTTTTATCACTCAACTCAACTACACATATTGCTCCTCATATATCTATACAACATGCATATAGATACAAATGTATCTGTATCTGTAGCTGTTTCGACTGTCGGCAATTAGTTTGTTTATAACTAAAGCTAAATGTGTGATGTGGGTTGACTACAAGCATTTTCGCATAATCTCTCTCGCTATATAAAGCATATTATATTATGGTAATTGTTAGCATATCTATACAATATTATAGTAAGCATATCCGTGGGCATTTTGCGCAGTTTATGAGCCTATTCTGGCCGTATAACTTACAAGTAACGGCAATTGTTTAGGTTGTCATTTGGGTTAATTGGTCGAAAACTTGGCTAAATGATTTCTATTCACAGGCCTTATAAAATATGTATATGTAAAATTTATGCACCTCAACTCAATAAGATTTTAGTTTTTTCTTTAGCTCGACTTGCATGGCGCTTATTTTATGGCAGAAATACATTTATTTTGCGCATAATATATGTTAAGTTACCTACATACCAAATTTGATGAGCATAGCTTTTGTAGTTTCCGAGTTACCTCAGGAGAACTCTATGATATTGTGTTGGGCCTGTCATATTTGGCGCTTTTAACGCTTAATAACTCACATACCAATTTTGCTGGCTGTAGCTCTTATAGTTTCTTAGTTACTTGAGGTAGGTTTCCTTAAAATACTGTTATAGCTGGCAGCCCTTTTGTGTTGCTTTGAGTATATGTTTTAGAAGCCACATGTCAAATTTTACTTCAGTAGCTTTTATAGTTTCTTAGTTACTTGAGGTAGGCTTTCCTTAAAATATTGTTATAGCTGTCAGCTCTTTAGTTTTGCTTATAATATACATTTAAGAAGCCACATACCAAATTTGATAACGATTGCTCGCTGAGTTTCTGAGTTCCTTGAGAACATGCTGTCATATTCATCATATCAAATCAGTTTAACTTTATCTCCATGCTGTGCTGTTTATAAAGTGTTTTAAATATAATATAAATATATTATTTTCTGTGTACGATCTTTAGGTATTGGGCTATTCTCTCTGTGTTCCTCCATATTTCGCAGTTTATAAAATTGTTTCCCTTATGGTATTATATTCCCGAAACCTCTATAAGACTATTCGGATTGTGCCTCGATCTGATTTTTGTTTATTAGTTTTTATTTCGTAAACTTTTTGCTTTTTATAAAGTTTTTGTTGTTGTTGTGCACTATTGATAGATAAACATTTCGGTGGGTTCTATCGGCGACTGCATCAGTAGTTGGGTTTTTAGTTTCTGTCGCTGTTTCTATTTCTCTCTGTTTCCATAGCTCAGTTTCAGTTTTCATGACGCTTTACTTTGTTGTTGATATTTTGCTTTATGCTTTACGTGATTTCTTGTATCTCAAGTGTTCGTTCGGTCGGTTATTTGGGGTCTTATCGCGCGATGTTTGTCCAAGTGCCAAGTTGAACTATACGAGCGTAAGTAGTCCATATAAGGCCTGAGCTGCCCGAGTTTGCCTGCTCTTGTTACTTACTTACTTGAGTACTATTATTATACCTTTTATTATTATTATTATTGTTATTCTATTTCGCTGTTTTTCTTCAAAATTGTTGTGTGTGTTCTTAATTTTCGTTGTGGTCGCATTTTATTTTCTTTTTGTAAATCATGTCGCATTTATTAGATCATCAAGGTGTTAAAGATTGTATGCCATGTGTGAGTGTGTGTGTGTGTGTGCGTGTGTGTGTGAGTGCGTATCTGACGCGTTTCACTGATAATATTTGGTCTGAGTTGCCCTCCTTTTGTGCGTTGCCCTCCTCAACTATTGTGCGGCTGTTGTCAGTGTTTGCCTTTTGGACAAGTGCGACAAGCGCGAGATGCGGTGAAAGCAATTCAAAAGTTCATTAGTGTGTTTGTGTTTCTATGTGCCTTTGACACGCCCACAATATACAACAGAATTACGCCCCAAAATGTATATATATTTTTCATGCTGTATCATTTATCAGATGATGATGTTTGCATAAAACTCATAAAAAAAAGCCCAAAAATAACAAAAATTCGTTATCTTTACGCTGACAATCGCCATGGAATGCAATTTCCCTGTGGAAATTTCCAAAACAAAAAAGCACAACAAAAATTTGTTCGAGTTCAGTGATCTAGAAGTTATTTTTATTATTCTAATGCTAGCGGGTATTACCCAGCTTTGTTCGGTCAAAATTACATTTGCCTTTCCACCCATTTTCCGCCTGCGAAAAATTTAATATAATTTATGATTATATACATAGTTTTAATTCATAGTTTAAGTAAATTGGATGAAAAACAAAAAAAAAGCGTTAGCACAATTTTTCTCATTTTCGGTTTAGAAAATATATCCGAAGATGAAGCTTTGGCAATTTCTAGCCCACGTTTCTTGTATAATGTGTGAAATTCCTTTCGACAGAGTTTTTACACAGATTTTTCCAAATGACTTTGAAACCGATATCTAAAATCGTAATCGTCAAACATGTGCCCTTTAAATACTTTTGTAGAGCTTTGAAAAAAGTTTTAAGACTTTCGGAAGATACTTGAAACCTTGTCCAAAAATCGTTTTGATCCCATTTCCACCAAGAAAAATGAATTTCCAAACAGATGCTTGGAAAGGAGTTGTTATCAAATGAGATTTCATCCAGCAATCTGCGCATTTTCCACAAGTCAAGGTGAATATTCCAAAAAACCTCGTTTCAACATATAACTACAGTGAAATGTTGAGCTCTCTCTGACGTCTTGTGCCGTGGATTAATCACCAATCAGTTAGTTAGTCAGTCAGTTAGTCAGGAGAAACAGTTTTATATATAGAGATAATATATGACAATCTATTTTATCTAACTAGATCGAGATAAATGAAAAAGAACTGCATATAACTAGTTTCAAGAACTTCAATTTCCATTGTGTGCCAGCGCAAAGTTGAGACTAGTACCCCCCTCTCCTCTCTAGTCCCGCCCCTCTCTCGCTTAGCCCCCCCCCCCCCCCGCTAGTGTGGTGATAAGGCGTTGAATACAGTAATGTGAAGCGTCTCAAAGTTCGCATAAATCGCTGGGGCGCTATTTGCTCTCGAGCGTTGCGTTTTATTTGGTTTTTAAATGAGGTCAAAAGCTGATAAGCTAAGTGTGTGTGTGTGTGTGTGTGTGAATAATTTTAACGCCCCGACTCGAACCCGTGGCCCGCCTTTGAAAGTCAAATTGCGGCCGAGTAGTATGTATTTTTTTTTATTTATTTTTTTCACAAGGTCTCTCTCTGGAGTCTAGACGTTTTGTAGTTGACCCAACGAACAGGGCGGCAGCTGCAAAAAAAAAAAAACGCGGACTATTTATCAAATCGAAAACAAATTACATCAAAAAGATACGTATTGGTACTTGCAACAGGGCCGCACTTATGCGAGGTAGGTCTATGAAAAATGGTCACATGACGACAACGGCAATGGCAACGGCAACGATAGCGACAACAACGACAACTTTGCTGCGACTGTGGGTCGGCAGCTGTGTTTGTCAACGTGACGTTGCCGTTCTGTGTGAGAAGGGGTGGAGAGGAGGTCGTGAGAGGTAGAGAGTTACGGTGGGGGGCACCGTGACGTGCCCCAAAAGCCAAACAGCCAAATGGCAATGAACTTTACCGTTGTATTTTCGTTTTTCCAGAACTCTGTTAACGTAGAACGTGCCCAGACACTGGCTCCGGCCTAGCCCACAGCCAGTGAGAGAGAGCCTAGCCCCAAAGTCGCGCTCGTCTATTAGTACTATTGACACTTGTCGACCCAACATGCGGCCTGTCACTCTGCGGATCACACATACCCAATACACACACATACACACACAAACCTACAAACAAACGATTAGTACGATAATAACATGACAGAAGGCAAGCCAACAATTGAATACCCTTGCTGACGTGTGGCTTAGAAAGGCTTTAGAAGGTTAGCTTTATTTCCAACCGATTGTTCCTCAAAGTTCTTTGGGAGAATAGTAAAACTCGTGGTTGACTGAAAATCAGAAATGTTTATTATACAAAACCTGTGACTGATTCTGTATTGTCGAAAACAGTACTATATTATGATATATAGATCTATATTATCATATATAGGACTACGACATGAATTAGTTTTGGCTGATTTGTGAAGTGCGTGGTTAAAGTTTGGTTAAGATATTTGAAAAAAACATATAATAGTTGTTCCTACAAGAACTTAATTAGCGCTTGATTATTCTAATGACAGCTATATGATGTATGGTATATATGTGATATGGTAGGATTTTAAAAAGATTTTGCTCATAGTTTAGAAGCATGCCAAGTTTGGTCACGATAATTTGATAAACCAGAAAGTTATTCGAATATATATTTTCCAGCGATCATTTCTATGATATATCGGGCAGCAACAGGAAGTCAGATCTTTGCGAGGTTACGTGAAGATTCCTTTAAAGCTGAGAGATTACTTTGCTGGTCAAGAATTTGTGTACTTTGATCGTGACCGAAGATGTTTCCGTTACACAGCTCGTGACAAACGTCAAATCCCTTCTGAAAGGGTATTAAAAACAGCACAAGCCCAACTGGAAAAGTCAACAGCGGCGCGCATGGCGCATGTCTCGCGTCTTGCGTCCGGCGTCTCACGATGTCGGGGCTCTACGTTTACAATCTCCCATACGGTATAAACGGTCTCTATATAGAGTCTACGGTTTTGGGTTCCTCTGCTTTCTGTAGACCCGACGGCATTCGACATTCGGCATTCGGCACTTAGCACCATTGGCACCAAGCGCGATGCCAATCAGCAGCCGGGCCGCTGCGGCTCATGATGGTCACCTGTGTCACGGCCAGAAGAGAGGGAGAAAAAGAGAGTGCGAGAGAGAGAGAGCGGGGTGTGGACGATTACTCGATTGAAGAGCACAAAATGCTGGCACAGTGGGTTGCGACACCTAATTACACAGTCAAATGCACGAAAAGTGTATGTAAATTAATCCGAAAATTAAATTGAAGAAAAAAACTACTTAAGTTAGGAATTCAAATACGATGTCTAGTTTATACAGTAAGATAAGCTCAAGAGTCGAATTTAAAAGCAACATACACACATGTGTAAGGGATTTAATCAACAGTCTATATAATGTATATATATATGGTATAATATATATTAATAGATATATTATATGATATTATACAATATATAACATATATAGTATTATTTTATATTTATTATTATATTAATCATCTGATACTATGCATAGTTGATATTACTTAGTTAATATATCGCAATCTATTTTATATTAATTATTATACTTAATTATATGTAGCTAAGTATAATCAACTAGGGATATTTGAACAAGGCGTTTTCAGAAAACAATTAATCGTTCAAAATATTTAAACGTTTTCGGGAAGAAAGCCTCATTTGCTGACAATCGACTGCAAAATGGGATGATAAAGCATAAATATGAATTGGAAGGTATATTTATATATTATATATATTTATTTGGAACACAAAAATGTATGTATGGAATATTTGTCATTTCTTTAAAATTGAAAAATCGAATACGATAAGCTATGCCATAATTTGCCGGGCAACGCCAGGTGATTTCTGTTGGTAATAAATGCAACATAAAACTTTACAGATCGCATTGCCTTAAAATATCACAACACTTTATATTATGCTGAGTTACAAGCTCGGCTATTCTAAAAAATATCTAAATTTCTTTTATTGTTTTTAGATTCCCAGCTTCTCCTAACTTCTATTTAACTTTAGAGCACATTTTGATACGTTTGTTCCACTGTGCCAAAAGCATTTTTTTGAAGTGAAAATCAACACAACTTAATTTTAGTGCTAACTAATGATAAATTCAATTTTATGATAAGGCCCGCCAAAGTTTTTACTGTATATTTATACTTTTTATATATTGTCTGTGTGTTTGTGTTTGTGGATATTTGATACACGCACAATCCGCAGGGGTGCCCACCGGGCAGTTCCAGTGGGTACTAGACTTGGGTCTAGAGATTCACAACTGGTTTTTGTGTTTGGATTTGGTTAGAGCAGCGATTACCGATTCTTATGGCCAGTCGAATGGTTCCAGCCGATCCTAACGATCCTCAGCTACAAATTGTTGTTAATTTCGCTTGTAAATAATTCATTTTATTATTTATGCAGCTGCTGCTGGTGTGTGTGCGTGCGTGTGTGTGTGTGTTAATTTACACCTGGTCTGCAGCTAAACCTGCACACCTTCGCCTTTCGCCCCTGTCCAGACCATGGAAAAGGTCAATGTTTTGGGTCGTATTGGGACTTGTATTTGCTTTTTAATTTTTGCCAGTTAAATTACAGTTAAATTATTTATTTTCCACAAATGAGGGAGAAAGAGAGAGAGAGAGAGTAAGGGAAAATAAAGAAATGTTTGTGCTATGTAAATAAACAATTTATGCGATGGGCGCGACGGAAGCTCCAACCGCACCATAAAGTTCAATGTATGCCACTGCGGTCAGCAATATAAATGTGTGTGTGTGTTTTTATAGTGTGTGTGTGTGTGTGTGCTATGTGCACTATAATAGCGCAGAGACGGCATATTGACTAGATAATTGGTTGGGCTTGAGTCTGTTAAAAGTTAAATCTTTTTATTCAATGCATTACTGATAAATTTAAAATTTAGAATATATATATACTTTAATTGGGGTTAATGCGGCATATATCCTAGCCCGTGCAACTCCGGGTATATACATATAACAATAGATATATATATATATATATATATTATACAATATTATCTTAACTTCTCTTATGTCCACTGTGCCTCATGCGCTCACTCTCTGGTGCTTATCCTCTCGAGAGCGTATTTAATTTTCAATTCTTCTTTGCGTCGCATTCGTGAACGTTTGCGCAATAAATACGAGCGTAATCATAAAATAAGAAACTACATAATATATACGAATAGCATTTGTTCTTGATATCGTTTAGGGTTATAACAAGAGAAAGAAACTTTAGTCTTTAATTAAACTCTTTTATATTAAAATCTATTCTTTGTGCTTTTATGATTCAGCAATCCGAAGTCTATTTAAAAAAAGGCTATGCTCATTAGTCCGACTTTACAAAGTTTAGGTATGAATACTTTCTGGCTGCTAACAAGAAGTCTTTGATTTAGTTACCGGCATAAAAATTGGAATTATATAAGCATATTATATAGCTCAATAGCTCTTCATTTGATTGGGTTGCAACTTAAATCTCAGTATTATGAAGTGAAGAGAAATAAGATTTTTTATATAAATATATTTTGGGGCCTTAAAAGTTTTTCGTAGATATACGATTTGAAACTCTGCCGTATCAATGGCAATTACTGTTGTGCTCTATCATTGTCATAGTTCTTTTTCTAGTTGTTGCTGTTGTTGTTGTTGTTGCTGTTGTTGTTAGAGTGCGCCGCCATTTGCTAGCATTGTGTCCGGCTTTGCACTCGACGCTCACCCCGATAATTAGCTTAGGGGTTCAACATTGCAGGTCAATGGTTTTGTTAACATATTATAAGTTATTTTAACCTTTGGCCGATTTGCATGCGAACCGCCTCAACTCGACACCGAAACGACTCCGAATCGCTGACAGTTCGGACTGGGTATCGGATTCGGATACGGATTCGGATTCGGAATCGGATTCGGTATCGACATTTACAGCGAATGTTTAGTAAGCTCTTGACGCGCTGCGCGCACGGCACAGCTCGACAAACTGGCAGCCCAGTTGCAGTCTCTCGCTCACACACGCTCTCTCCCCTTCTCTCTCTTTCTGTCTCGTCCAGGTAACACGCCCACCGACATACTTCAACAGAAGCCCGCCAAGGCGACAACGGCAACGCCAGCGAAACACCAAAACGGGGAGCAGGCCCAACAATTCAACTCTCTGCCCGCGGCGGCGGCCACCAAGCGCAAGCATCTCGAACGCCTCGCCAGCGACTTGCGCCAACAGCAGCAGCAGCAACAGTTGCTCAGCGGCGGCAGCAGCAATACTGCCAACATGCTCAGCGAGCGTTCGCTGCTGCTCAGCGGCTACGGAGCCGTCGACAGCGCCAAGCAGCTGCGCGAGGCCAGCAGCCCGACAACGGCATCGGCTGCAGCAGCCGGGGCAGCAACTGGCAACAGCAACGCAGCTGCGACGCCGGCAACGGCAGCGAATACCTCGAGCCTAGCAGCCTCAGCAGCAGCAGCAGCGGCAACAACAGCAACAACAACAACAGCAGCAGCAGCAGCAGCAGCAGCAACGGCTGCAAGCAATGCAACGGCTGCTGCTGCTGCGGCCGCCTACGCAGCTTTGTACTTTGACAGGGTGAAGCATGAGAAGTTGTCGCCGTTGCATATGACGAGCGCACAGATTGACTCGCTCAAGGATGCCCTTATGGAGTCAACGGGCATGGCCAATATGCACAACAACAACAATAACAATTCAACGCTCAGCAACAACAACAACAGCAGCAGCAGCAGCAACAACAATAACAACAGCAACAGCAACAGCAACCATCATCATCATCATCAACATCAGCAACAGTTGCTCAGCATCAGCAGCAGCAACGTCAAACGGGAGCGTCTCAGTCCCGGCAGCAACAACAACAGCAACAACAACAACAACAGCAACAACAACGGCGAGCTGTCCGTCTCCGCGGCATTTGCCAGGTGAGTGTTTGCAGTTGTCTCGTTATTATTAATGTGCATTTTTTTTGTTGTTAGCATAAAGCTTAAGCGGGATTTTAGTTGCGTAAAAGAAGCTTAAATATTGCGTGAAAAGCTTAGGGCTTTGGCCGTTCAGGTGCTGTACACTGTTCAAAATTGAAACTAAGTTGCGTGTTTTCTCTTGGCACTCGGCATTATCCATATCCTAAGCCAACTTATGCAAATAAATGTAAGGCGTTCAAGTGTTTTCTTCTACCTGAAATGACATACGATAAACGGAGCTTTGACTAGTTGTTTGAGGCTTAAAGCTTGGCTTAAAGCACGTTGTAAAAGTGCTTCAACTTTACTGTTCTTTAATGCTGCTCGCTTGCACTGAAAGAATTTTCTTTATTTATAATGCAAGTTTTAAAGCTTTTTATAAAGCTGCTTAAAGCTGTGCTTAAAGCTGAAAAGGAAATTGATATTTATCTTTGACCCCGAATCTTACATCTTAACTTTTAGTATGGAAAGATATTCTGGACCTACACTAAAGTCTTCTAACTCTATTTCGTGTCAGAACAATCTAGAGCTTGCGCCTAGCAGCTTTAAGCAGAACTAATATTTGACAATCTTCAGCACTTTCTTTAAGACTTTATTGGGCTTGAAAAAAGTTCAATACCTTGAAACGTTTTTTGTTCAAATAAAAGATAAATTATGTTTTTTTTCTGCTTTAAATGGAATGAAAATGACTAAATGAGTTGTTACAGTTTATGGCTAGATTTTCAGCCGTTTGACAGCTGTATAATTGCCTGTATTTCCCAAAAAAAAAACTAAATTAAATAACTTTTAAATGCAGCTTTATTGGTCCTGCCCTTTAAAGCTCTTGCGAAAATAAAGCTTAGGCAAAAGCTTTATTCCTGCTTTTGCGCCTTTGGCTCCTTTTTTGGGCTCTGCGAGCCCTCCCGCCTACTTGGCTCCCTCTCCGCTGGGCCACGCGACGACCCCGTCACGGATGGCGGCCTGCCCGATGATGTTTTCTGGACGCTCGCCGCACCTTGCCGCTTCAGCCGCTGCCCGTGGACGGTGGAGAACATGTTGTGATAGTGTTCGCGACGCAGCTGCTCGAACTGCTCCCGACGCTGGTGGCTCTGCTGCTGCGCTTGCGCGTCGCTGGCATCGCTGCCCGACTCCCGGCCAGCGGCGACATCCGTGGGCAAATTAATGGTTATCGATGGATGGTTGCTCAGGTGACTGTTCCGATAGCTGCCACTGGCGCGCAATATAGAAGCGGGTCGGGAATTGAGCTGACCCTCTTGCTCTCGATTATCGTCCATGAAGGGTTATTTTTCGTTGCTCTTTGTCTTTGTGATTTTTATTTAATTAAACGTTTTTTTTAAATATTTTTTTGATTTTATGGAATAACCAAAAAATGTCAACAGACAATTTTGTAAATGCTTCAGTGATGTATTTTTATTTAATACCTCGCCCCGCTTTGTGGCCCCGTTGTTGTTATTGTTATTGTTGTTGGCCTGTCGCTCGCCTGACAAATTAATTAACATTTTAACAAATTAATGCCACGAAAAATTCGTATTGATATCAGCTTTGTATTTCTTGTGTTTTTCTATTTTGTTTTTTTTTTTTGTTTTCTGCTACTGTTTGTAATGGCTCCAAAGACGACAAATTAATCAAAACGCTTAAACACAAGCTGCACGCTTTTGCTGTCAAAAAAAAAAAACAAAAACAAAAATAAATAAAAAACAGCTACAACAAAAGGCGAATAGGCCACAGAAAAACCCAGAAAACTTGAAATTTAAATATAAAACAAATTAATAAACTCAACGCCAGCAGCCAAAAAAAAAAAAACAAATCGAAAAAATGTTCATTCAACAAAAGTAAACGCAAATACGAATTTCAATACCAAAAAACAGAGTAAAATACGCACAACTTAATTAATAGCGTTAAGAATTTAAGCATAGATTATTATAAACATTAACTAATATAAACAATTAATCAAAATTTAAAAAAATATATACATGAAAACGTCAGATACATTTGCGCCCACACTTGCCATGACCTAGCTACAGATAAAGATACATATACAGATACAGACACAGATACAGATACATATACGAGTACATATATAGAGATACAGATACACATACAAATACAGATACCGATACAGATACAGATAAAGATACAGAGATACAGGTGCAAATACAGATACAGGTGCAAAGCTACAGATACATTTCAGGCCTTTTCTCATAACTTAATGGCGTTAAAAGCAAAGCATAGATTAACATAAACATGAACTAATATAAACAATTAATCAAAATTTAAAAGCTAAAGCACAACTGGAAACTATTTTCGCCCTGTCCTAATATAGCTGCAGATACAGATACAGATAGAAGCACGAACTACGGCGCCACAGATACATTTCGGGCCTATTCGTTTTGTGGCTGGCCTAGCTTATTGGCTTATTGTCTTATTAATATTAATGAGACACGCCGTTTGTCTCATTCAGCACCTGAGGTGTTCGCCCAAATCTTTATACACAAAGTCACGATAGTTTTCATTGCCTTACACATCTGTACGGGTTTTGTATCTTTGTATCTTTGACGAGTCGCGCTTGGAGGGTGGTCTTTGTTCTGGCTTAAAAGCCTTGTGGCTGCTTGTGGCGCATATCAAAAAGATTGCTTCAACAATTTATTGACTTTATTTTAATTGAGTTGCTAATGAGGCGAAGAAAAAAGCTAAAAGCCAACAGCTGTCGCCTTGTCTTTCAATATTATTAATTATGTGGGAAAAGTCAATTAACTAAATACCATTTTAAAAATTTATAAATATATTAATATTTAATTCAACACGTGACAAATCGAATTATGATTTGAGCCTTAGAAATTAATTAATTGCATATCACGAGTGTTGAGCATGATTAACGTCTAAATATGGTTGTTTATTTAAACGATATGGCAACTTGGTTTATATCAAATACGTGTGCGTGAGTTGCCATGACATATTTAGGTGCTGCCACGTTTTCATTAAATCAGAGATGATTAAAATCTACTTGAGAGTTGTAAAAAGACAATCTATAAATAATTATTTTAATCAATTAATATAACTTGTCTTCAAGTCTTTGATATCTTACTTTGCTTTAACCCGTTGGGAATTATAAACGCAGTTTACATTTTAAAGCCTTTTTGATTAGAGCACAAAGCAGAGCTCATCTCGTCGTCATTAAATGAGTACTTACGCTTAGTTCTAGCTAAAAATTGATCAATAGACTAGAATATTTTCAAGAAGAACTCAATTGCAAGCCCCGCACTTGAGCTAACGCTTAACCTTAAGTGTCTGAATACCCTTCATGCTAAAGACAAAGGCTGTTCAGTTTGCACATTAACTCTGATAATGCACTCACCAGCAAATGCATTTAGTCAAGTTCAAGTTGGAACTTCAAACTGGTCCTCAAATAGATAGATCGATGTTGACTTCAATGTTCGCTCAGATTTATTCAACACTTCTGACGCACTTCTAAGCCAAGTTCAGGGCAACGCGAACCCCTTTGTTTGAGCTATAGGAAAAAAAAAACGAATAGTCTATTCAGTTCTTTGACTAACTCTTTTTATGAATATGTTTTTATGTTTTTTTCCTTTTACTTATAAGTTCCACTAAATGGTTTTGTATCGTGTTACGTTTTGGGTTTCTGTTTCTTTTTTTTTTTGTCTCAAATTTGCGCGACATTCATTGATAAACATTTTTGATTGTAGATATATGCAAATTTCTGCTTGTTGTTTTGCCTTTTTTATTATTATTTTTATTCTTTTCCTTTTAGCGATTTATTCAAACAGGCGTAGGCGTAACAATAGACACCATTAGCATATGTCTGACTGATAGAGCCTAGCCCCAAAGCCAATTAGCCATTCCATAGATCAGCACCGTTAGATACACACACACACACACACACACACACACACACACAGGCACGTGCATATAAATATATATACATGTATCTTATAGATCGCAACGGTAGCTGCTATATGTGTTTGGATATGATGGGTTTTGGGGGAGAGGCTTTGAACAGCGCAGTTAATTTGCCGATCTGGCAACATAATCGCGCCATAAACAATTTGAACAATTGCTAAGAACAACAAAACACAAACAACAACAACAACAACAACTAAGTAGCTGCTACCAATCGCCAAAGCAATTTGCAATAATCAACATTGTTTTAACAAACAAAACAAAACAGCAAGAAAAAAACATTGCAAAGAAACTAAAACAAAAAATAAATTAGAAAAAAAGACAACAGAAAATACACTCAACAATAAAAACAAGAGTGAACTTTTAACAGCCATTTGTCGAAGTGCAAATACTCTATCTAACAAATGGCATATGTGCTTTAGCAGCAATTGATCTTAATCTAATTCTCGATCGATTTTATTTGATGTTGCAAATTGTTTTAGATTTCGTAGCCAAAAGTTTTTTAGCTAAAATGTATCTCAAAATAACGTATTTGTTCCGGTTTGTGCGAGATATTTTTGGAGCACAAAAGTGAGATCTTTTTTCGACCTATTATTGATGAGTTTTTGCTAAAATGTTAGGCAATAAATAAGAACTTTATTGTTCAGTTTGTTCAGATATTGTCTAAAACGCCAAAAAATTTCATATTCTACAAAAACTAAATATTTGATAGGCATTTTGTATGGCATCTGTATGAGGAAGTTCCAAGCCAGTTCCTTTATGATATAGTCAACCGATTCAGCAGCAGCCAAAAAATTGGAACTAGGCAGAAATTGCACTAATTGAGAGCTAACTTATTATATTTGCTCTGCATGTTATGATCGGTATATATATATATATATTTTATGGTATCTGGGAAATGTGTTGGACATTTCGTGACAATATTTCCAAGACCCGCAGTAAGGGTATAAAAATGTTGCAGTTGTTTGTTGTGGAGCAGCGACAACAGCAGCAGCAACAACAACATAAAATCGACAGCCAAACAGATCACGATAAATCAATGGCTGTAAAAAGCCAGCAACAACAACAACAACAGCAACAACAACAACTCCAGCAACTGCCTTTAGCTGCTTTATATATAAATTTGTGGCAGGCAGCAGCAGCGGCAGCAGCCAACACGAAATGAGCGACGACGTGCAGCACAAGTTGCACCAAGCCAACCAATGCCAATGCCCCATATGCCGCAAACCCCCCTCTACACTCCCTCTGCCACACTCTGAACCTGGCTCACTTGTATGCGCGTCCCGGCCAAAAAGCACTTGCAGCTGCAAACATGAGGCTGGCTGGCTAGCTGCCGGAGGAGGGGGAAGCGGGGCTACAGCTGGGTGTATTTGGGGCCTAGCTGACCCAATGCTGATTATTAGCCATGGCTCGTGGTCCGCAAGAGCTGCAACTGCGAATTGGGTTGGGGCTAGCTTTGACTTTAGCTGGGGCCATGTTGGTGGCATGTTTGAGTTATGGCCACGTTAGGAGCTTGTTGCAAATGTGTAGCAACTTGTATGTGTGTGTGTGTTGCGAGTCCAGCTTGGTAAAGTTATCCGCAAAAAAAAAAAATTGATATCATTTGCCTCTGGTAACTTAAAGTTGCCTCAAGCCAAGTCAAGATAGGCAAACTCTACTTACAAGTTAAATTTACACCTGTCCAAAATTTGCATATTATATTAATAAATTTAAAAAAAATTTAATTAATCAAGCCTGTAAATATGATATATGACTAGGTTATAAGAGGAAGCTGTTTGTGTAGGCAAGTAATTCATTTAGGAAATATATATGATGGTTAAAAAGATGATCTAATCATATAGAAAATATGTGGATGGTCTATCTTTACCATACGATAAGAAAACAACTTAAGAGAGAGGTTCAAATTTAATAGTTTTCTATTGTTGTTCAGAAAATAACCTAAAAAGTTTGTCACATTATGCTGAAACTTACATGAATGTGGCCAAACTTAAAAAGTAAACGAAAAATCTAAGAAATTTAAAGGCAATCCAATTCGATATTTATCGATTATATTAAATAATCTTCAAATTGAGGACATATTTAATCTTCGTCAAATTATTTAATTCTCTTTTGAGTTTCTTAACAATATGAATCCCACTTTAAATGAAATCTTCACCATGTCTTACAATTCTTTTGATTTATGCATATTGAAATAATGCAAAGAGAACACAAATCGTTAAACCTATCGATTGTTGCCAAATAACAATCGGGCCTGACAGCTGTAAAGTTGGCGATGTGGCAACGCCAAGCTTCACTTTGTGCTTTCTTCGCGCTTACGAATTGTGAAAATCTGTAACAGTACCAGTTAATTAATAAGTAACATAGGAAATTGAATAAGCCCACACTTCTCGTACCCTGTCTGGAGTTATCTGGAGTGATCTTCGAGAGGAGCGCTCATTAGCTGTAAATTTGCCGGAAAAGTCGCAATTGCTGCATTCGCTTCTTCCTGATGGCGTTTCCCATGTCAACTTTGTTTGGCTATAACTCAACGTAAGTCGTAATCGCATTAAAAAAATGCCTTTCGCAACATGTAAAATAAATTGCTAAAAGCAAAAATATCAAACGTCAACACGGATCAGATCGGTTTAGTTTTGGCCCCGGTCCACAACCTGACTCGCTCGCTCGATCTTCTCACGGAAGCCGCTCATTAGCATGTCAAATGGTACGACAGTCTATGGGGACGGGCTTTAGATAGCTTCTAGACGGGCGAACTTGACAAATAAGCCCCCTGCTGGGAGGGGGAACAACTAATTAAATATATTTAATTCCAATTTATGGCACATAAATTAGCTTAGGCTAGGCGCAGCTTTTAGTTGAATTTTGCCTGACTTATCGAACTTCAACTTGAATTCATTCTCTTTGCAGATCTCGCAGCGCCACGCCCTCATCCGCAACATATCGCAGCGGCAGCGGCGGTGGCATCTCACCCAATCAACAGCAGCAGCAACAACAACAACAACAACAGACGCCCCAGCAGCAACGCCTGAGCCCGCCCAGCTCCCAAGCCCACATGCCCCTGCACAATTTGTCCACGAATCTGTTGAACAGCTTTCAACAGGCGGCGGCCGCCAGCAGCAGTCAACGCAACAGCGCTGCCGTCGCCGGCATCAACAGCAGCAGCGCCAGCAGCAGCGCTGCCAACAATGCGGGCAGCGGCGCCGGCAGCGCTGTGACCAGCCCAGTTGGCACAAGTGCCGCAACAACAAATGCCACAGATTTCTCCACGCGCAACTATTCGGATATCATGCGCTGCCTCGCGGCCAAATACAACAATGCCAATCCCAATGAGTAAGTGCATCCAAATAGATAGAGTATCCAAAACCGGACTGTGGGTTTATTTAAATCATAATTGAATATTATATTGAAATAGAATGAAAACTTGCATAGAATTTTGGTTAAATCGAATATGTTTTGAGTTCAATTTAAGAGATTGAGACATAGGTCTGAAAAATATATTCTCAAAAAGTCAAGTCGCCTTAAGATCGGCAGAACTGAAAAAATAGCTTTAACACAAAGACAGCTTAAGTGCAGGGTTATTCCAAAAAAAAATATTAATAAAAGATCTGTAAAACTGAATTGAATATGATTCAACACAAGTCAGCTATTTAAAATCTATTTAACATAACAAAAGATATTGTTGTGGGTCAACATTGATGCTGTTTTTTTTCTAAACCCAAACAAATTTGTTGTTCAAGAAAGAAGTTCGAGAATGTCTAATCTGATATAAAGTTGTAGAACAGCACTATTCTATTTTTTCCGATTTCTTTTCTTTGTCTTTTAACTGGGAAATTAGCCCAGGAACCAGTCAATCAGTCCCCCTACAGTAAAGTGTTCAGTTTTAGAAAGAAATAACTTCAGAAATTGGATTATATATGTTTAATGCAAATACAAATTCTTAAAATGATTTACCCCTATTCCCTTAAAACTTAAAACTAACATAATTTTCCTTCCATTCTTATTTGAAATAAGAAAATAACCCAACAAGAAATTGAAAACGAAATGCTAAATATTTCATAATTTTTCTCTCATTACTAAATAATTATTCTCTGGATATTTGGAAATTAGAATTTTTGGAAACAATATTTATTCGTCTAGGCATACAAATGATAAATGCAAATTAAAATTGTACACAAAGTTCTTATTAATAATTAATTATCTTAAAATTACATAATTATTTTCTGGACATTGGAAAATTTAAATTTTTAGAAAAAAAACCTATTTAGAAATAAAAATTTAAAAGTTTAATAGAAATATACAATTAGGTATGTGATTTTAATAATTTATTAACATTTATTAAATGTTCCCTGGACATCCGGAAATAGGAATGCACGGATAAAAACTATTCCGAAATAGCATTATAACAGATACAAGAATATAAATGTAAATGCAAATATAAAATTTGATATAAAGTTCTTTAAATAATTAATTATGCTCTTAAAATTAATTAATAATTCTCTGGGCACTGAAACGTTTAGAAAAAAACAGCTATTTAATTATTGAAAATCATAAAATTATGCTGAATGCAAATATAAAATTCTTAAAATTAATTAATATTTCTCTGATCCGATAAAAATATCATTTGCATTTATATTCATCTCGAGAACCATGCCGAACCAACAAAGATTTTATTTTCTCAATTTCCCAAGCTCTGCAACTAATCTACCCATATTTATTCCTTAACTCTTGCAGCCACCATGCAACCCGTCGCAATTCCTACTACGACAGCAGCGGCAGCAGCAGCGCTGGCGTCGGTGTTGCTGCGGCCGCATCGACTGCCGGCACGGAGCGCAGCGGCGCCAAGTCGAGCAATGTGAACTGCAGCAGCAGCAGCGGCGGCGGCGGCAGCAGCAGCAACAACAGCAGCAACAACAACACAAACAATGCGAGTGGGTCAACCAAAAAGCTATCGCCGGCAACGGCGGCCAGCTTGAGAGAGGTCAAGGATTGCTCCGTGACGTTGGCGGGCAGCGTCGGCGGTGGCGTTGCCGGTGCTGTGGGCGTGACTGGTGGATCCAGTGTAGCTGGCACCAGTCTGCCGCCAGCTGCAGCGCAGTCACCCACAGAGCAGGCCAAAAGCCAAATGGCCGCTGTGGTGGCCGCCGCCAGTGTTTCGCCTTTCATGAGCAACTTTCTGCCCTTCTCGGGTGGCATTTTTCCAATGATGGACATGAGCAGCACACAGGCGCTGTTAACGCTGGTAAGTTGACCACCCAAAAAGATGTTCGGCCTGTCTCAGATACAACCAACCCTCCTCCCTCCCTTTCTCTCTCCCTGTCTTTGTTGCAGGCGCGTGCTGCCAAAGATGCTGAGATACAGCAAATATTGCGCGGCAAGCAGCAGCAGCAACAGCAGCAGCAGATGCAGCTTAAAGGCAGCAGCTCGAATGCCTCATCGCCCAGTGCCAGCGCCTCGAGCACGCCACGTCCCAGTTTAAATGCCGCACTGCAGCAGGCGGCGCAATTTGTTACACCCGCTTTAATCTACTCGGCACAACTGCAACAGCAGCAGCAGCAACAACAATCGCATCACGCCTCGCGTCAGTCTAGTCCACGTTCCAATGCGGAGGCTGCTGCGGCGCCCAATGCTGCAGCTGCGGCAGCGGCGGCGCCGCTAGACTTGAGCTCCCAGCCGCCAGCGGCCAAACGTTTTAAGGCTGAATCATCCACAGCAGCAGCAACTGTTGCTGCAACTGCAACTGCAACATTGGGCTTGCTGGCGGCACGTCGTGCCAGCTCAACGGCAGCAGCAGCAGCAGCAACAACAACATCATCTAGCACACCATCCCCGCCACTTACGGAGCAGAAGCCAACACTGGAAACAGCCGAGGGCCAAAACAACGCCAACGCAGCAGCAACATCAGCAGCAGCAGCAACATCGCCAGCGGGCACAGTGCGTCAGTGTCAGGCGCAGAGCGAGGAGGTTAACTCCTGGTCTGTGGACGATGTCTGCAACTTTGTGGGTGGAATTGATATATGCGCCGAATACGTTCAGGTAAGCCACATTTACCAGCTATAAAACCAGCTTAGGCCCAGTTTTGCACGGCCAACTTTGGTTGATTAAGCTTCGATTTCGTAGCCACATGCAAATTGCTTTAAATTGCCGCCGCCCCACTCCACCATTCCAACTGAACTTCTAATTAATGTTTATGGTCTGCAAGCGCAACACAACACTGTTTGTTTGTTATCTAGATACAAGCCCACGCTCGATTAAGATAGTGCGCAAGAAAGAGAGATAAAGCTAGAGGCAGGGAGAGAAGAGAGAGAGGGGGAGAGGGAGACAGTCGGGACGGAATCAATTACCAGTACTCAATATATCTTCAAATCTTTAAACTAACAAAATTGCAGCACTTGAAAAAAAAAAAGTGTTGAGAAAGGATAAAGTAGAGTGAGGTTAAGATTGACATGAGATTTTTATTCTGCTAAGCTACGAACTAGGTTTACAACAGTGTAACTTTTTAAAAACAATCAAAAATTATTATTTTTGGAAAGAAATGTTTGAAAACATTCTAAATTCAATTAAGAGATTCAGAACTCTGAGCAAACTATTTAAATATCTAAAAAATTAAAAAGAAAATCGTTTCAAACTTTTTCTAACATTTGAATATATATTTTTCCACCTTTTTTTTTACACTTTCCTTATTCACAAATAATCTTGATAGTACTAGACAACAACAACTCAAGTGAATAGTATTTCAAAACTAAACTTGTCACCGTAAACCCCAGCAATTGGTCTGATAATAGACTAATATAAAAGACTGAAAAGCGCCCGAAAAGATAAGATAATTTCCCGAAAGAAATTAAAACAATAATCAGCCCGAACGTAAACGTAAACGTAAATCGTAAATGGTTATAAACGGACCCAATATCGAATACTTATAAATGCCCCTATACCATTTATGCTATGATTAAATACTGAAGATTTCTTGTTAGATTGTCAATAAATCAGTTTGAAAATCTTGCCAATCATATCGTTAATAGCTACCCCTATACAATTTATTCTATAAATAGATATTCTATTATATCATTTATTTAATGAACATATCACCAGCTTAATTAGTTAAAGTATCCTTGGTATACTAGCCCCATACGAAGTGATCGCTAGATGGTTTCTTGATAATGGAGGATCTAAAGAGACTGCATCTGTGTTATCTTCTCAAGGAATGGATGCTCCAATATCATACCAGCTATAATTACATCTCAGATAACATTAACTAACTATACAGTTAATCAATCGAAATGTATATTCAATATATTGCTGCTCCTATACCATTTTCTTGATGGTTAGATCCTAAAGAGCTTTACCTTTTATACGCCTCACAATACAGTTGCCCCTATATCATCCATCCTATGGCCCCATTACTGTCAAAGTTCATTTACCCAATGGCAATTCGCACTTTTCAAAAGTCATGAGTCCGCAAACTGTCGGCCCAGCTTCCTGTCAGCCCCATTGGCATGCCGCAAGATTAACTATGCGTTTGAACTTGGCTGGGAGGGACTGGCAACTGGCAACTGGGAACTGGGCTCTATGTGCACCGGGATTTGAACTCCATTGGCGGCCATTAATATTGTTTGTGTGTGTATATGTGTGTGTGTGTGTGTTTGCCACGCGAGCGTCGCCTCAATGCGAATGCTTGTTGTAATAAAGCTGCGAATGCGGCCAAGTGCTGTGGCATCTATCTAACTGGCCTAGCCGAGTGCTCTGCCCGTCTGCCCGTCCGACCGTCTGTCCGTCCGTCCGTTTGTCTTTCGGTCCGAGCTGGTTGGCTCGGCTGCTGCTCCACATAGCTCGATGTTGTACGCTGTTGTTGTTGCCCAGGTGATCTTTTACGACCAGTTCCGGCAAGTTGAACGACTTTTGATCGGTCAGCCGCTTGCGGTCGACGATCGGTCAACGTCAGGCGTCATTAAAGCCACAGTCAGAGCCAGAGCCACAGCCAGAGCCAGTCTACAGATCCTGCTACACGCGTTAATGGAGGTGAAAACACGGCCACAGTCCGCAACGCAAGCTGGCCTCGACTAGCCCCAACCTCAAGCCTCGACTGCAACTCTTGCAAAAAATAAAGGAAGATAGCGTTAACAATTATCATGAAGCTGGCTTAAGGTGTTGACACATTTTGATGCATATTAGCCGCTAACATGCTCGCATAGCCCGGCTTCCTGCCTCCTGCCTCCTGCCACTTGCCACTTGCCACTTGATGATGCGTCAAAAGTCGCCTAATTAGCGGGTCCCCAAAAGCCGCTTAACAGCAACGGCCCATTGAAATCTGCTTAGCTTTGGCCAAAACAGTTCAAAACCGACATTTGCTGATATGCGCGAACCAGTTTAACTATCAAACACTCGCACACACACACGCACACGAATCCGCCCCGCCTCTCTGCCCACCACACCGTCTTTTTGTCCTTTTTTTTTTGTTGTTGTAAGAGCGCCAACAACTCCGCCCCATTTTGCGATAGACAAAAAGCCAATTGGCGTAATATTCAATTGAATTTATGGCCACAACGACACTTGGCCAGTTTCTGCCCCAAGACTTACACCTTTTGTGGCAGCCAGCGCTGAGTTGCATGCAACTTGTTGCTGCTGTTGTTGTTGCTGTTGCTGTTGTATGCCACATGCCTGCTCCGGTCGCACGTTAGAAGCAACTTTGTCGCTGGCTTTGGTGCTGTCTGGAGGCTTTTGAGATATTGCGGAGGTTGTAAATATTTAGTGCAGAGGTTGCTGCGCAATCCAATATATATGAAGACATTGAGAACTGGTTCAGTGACATTGGCCGGGCCTAGACCTGCGACTCGGACTGCGACTCGGACTGGGACTGGGACTGGACCCGGGGCCTCGGCCTGGGCCGCTTGTCGCATCATGTTGCAGTCGGGGCCCCAAAGAGCGGCTGCAGCAAGTGTTATTGATATTGCTCAGACTTTGGTCACAGATTGGCATGCACTGAAAGACAGCACACACACTCGCACACACACAGGCAGCTAGATATAACCATAAGTTGAAAAGATCTCGAGTCGAGTCGAGTTTGCTGACCAACCACGCATGGGTGGCTCGATGCGACCGACGGTTTATTATCGCCCCACCATTCCGTAACGTTCATGCCAAATGCAGATGAAGTTATAACTAAACTTGACCATCAGCTGCCGTTGCTGCTGCACCCTACAGCTCTGTGCCAGCAGGATGCGATCTTTTTTATATATATAACTATTTTTTACATCTCTATTTTTTTTTTTTTTTTGCATTTTAAATGCACTGATTTATGGCTATATTAAGGCACAATAATAATTTCTATGCGTGATCACAGCAGCTGCAGCTGCTATGCAGCCAGCCATCTTCACCCCCCTCTCTCTCTCTCTCGGGCTCCCTCTCTCTTTTAAGAAGGGTAAAAAGGGTATAATGCTTATGTGCAAATATTTGTAACAAACAGAAGAAAGCATTTTGGATACTCATAAGGTATATACATATATAACATACTAGCAATAAATAAAGCAGAGATTCTATACAAATCTTATAATATAATATATAAATATTATTTATGTGTGTGTGTATGTATGTATGTGCGTGTGTGTGTTAGTGTTTGCATGCATGTATGTATGCATTTATGAATATGTATATGCATACATTGTTGTTTTCTAATACCAAACGCAAACCAAGCTGTGCTGCACATTTAAATAAAACGAATTTTTACCAAGTGCTCTCCTCCACGATTCTCAAGAATTCAAGTAGGCTCTGCAGTTTTTCATGCTTAGCTAGTAGTGCAGTGATTTTTTTTTGTGGTTTTATTTCTTTTTTGTGTGAATGTGTGTATGTATGTATGTATGTATGTATGTATGTATGTATATATGTATGTATGTATGTATGTATGTATGTATGTTTGTTTGTTTGTTTGTTTGTTTGTATGTATGTTTGTATGTATGCATGTATGTTTGTATGTATGTATGCATGTATGCCTACAAACAAACATGTATAAATATATATACAAACATGCATACATATATATGCAGACATGCGCACAAATATGTATGCATGCATATATTTGTATATGCAAAAATGCATACATACATACGTGCATGTGTATATGGTTATATATGTATGTATGTATGTACATCTGTATGTATGTGTGCATGTATGTAGGCATCCGGACATTCATACATACATGTACGCATGCATGCATGCTTGCATATATACAAAACAAACATGCATACATATGCAAAAAATCGTTGAATCGCATTTCTACCGAGGCAGCTTGAATTCGTCGAAAAATGTAAAACACGGCTTAAATGGTTTTTCATATAGAAATGAATTTGAGAGCGAAAAGTCACTCGCCAAATCTTTGACCTCCATTTCCACCGAAGAGCTATGGATTTTCCAATGAAATATTTTTAAAGCCGATGGTAAGCAAAAAACTTTCGTTTTTCGGTAATTCATTTTCTCATTATGTTCTTATGTAGACCATTAAAAATAAGTTTGATGCAAATCGGATACAACTTAAGACTTAGCCCAAAACATATTTGAATCGCATTTTCCACCGAGAAAGCTTGGATTTGGCGAAAAGTGTGAAACTTGTCGTTAATTTCCCTTAGGCTTTGGCATTAACTAATATTCGGGTGTCATATTTCTGGTGTCATATTTCTGAGGATGCATTGAAAGCAGGAATTTTTGTAAAGGCAGCTCGGCGCAGGCATTAGGGTATCTTCTAGTCGGAGACTTCCTACTCTGCTCTTTTCGACTGTGCCGCGTGCCGCATTGCAGAATTTGTTTGCTAAATTGCCAGCGATTGAGTTTGTGTCTCTTGCCTTGAATTATGCCATGATTCAGCCTACTGAGACAGCAGGTTGCTTTGCGGGGCCAGAGATCATATTAAGATTAAGATGTGCATCAATATCCAACAGTATCCATAACAACTAGAAGTCGAAGGAGAATGTGAATATATATATATATAAATCGAAGATGTAAAAGTTAACTTTTGAGAAATTGCTGTAAGAACGTTGTATTCAAAGGCTTTTCCATTGTTTGTACCAAAGTTGCTAAGCATTATCGTCGATGCTTTAAAAGCTTTTCGGAAGATAATTGGATTACAAGCAAAATAATATATATTTCTACAGAAAATACAGTACCAAGACGTTTATGGGCTTCAAAATACCTGAGGCTTCTGCATGCTACTATCGTAAATGTATCTCCCAGGCGATACGCTTTACTATACAGCAATTAATGCCTTAAAAGCTCCCAATATAATTGCATAAGAGAATGAATCTTCTTAGAATGACAGATAACTACTGACTATATTCTAACTTTCTTATTTATATTATACTTTTTTATTTACTTTTATGTTAATTCGAAATTGAGAATCAAAACATTCTCTCTTTGACCTGATTCTCTCGATCTCGCACTTGTTAAATATCAGTTATATTATTTATATGTTGAAATAGCTAAGAAGCTCAACCGTAGAACTGTTTTTTTCACCTGTATCTTAATTCTTTTTTATTATTTCATCTGTGTATTTTACTCGTTTGCCCATTAGTCACACTTATCTATCATGTGAATTCTAGTGTACTTAATCAAAATGTAATACTGTAATTTCCCACCTGAATGGTTGAGCATTTTCTGCTGCCACTTCAAAGCTTAAGCTTTGAACTTGCCTGCCCTAAATGGCCCGAATTAGTTTTTGTTGTTTGTTGGTGTTTTTTTGCAGTTCTGTCTGAGAGTGTTTCTGTGTGCGTGTGATGACATTCAGGAATGTTTCCCAAGACCAGACACAGGCTACAAGCTCTGAACCTCAACAAAGCTGTCAAAAAAAAAAGAGAGAAAAAAAAAACGGCAACCAACGCGGAACTGTCTGTCGCCCCTCTCCCCCCTTCACCCACAACAAGTCAGGCAAACTTCATAGCCATTTGCTGGCTTGTTTGTCTTGGCTTGTAGTATCTCCATCTTCGGTGTCGGGGTGTTCGGGTCTCTCGGCTCGGGCCAAGTACTTAGTTGTACTCGTCGCCATCAGGCCGTCATAGTCGCGGTCGTACTTATTGTATTTGACATGCCAAATGCCAAAAGTACACGTAGGCGTCATAAGATTCATGACTCGAACTCGAACTCCGAAAACGAAAACCGAAATACGAACAAAAAATAAAGAGAGCTTATCTACTTAGCGCCGAACTTTGTATACCCTGATGAGATCTCGATAAAAATCTGTGTAAAGATAGAAAGGATAGATATTGTCATTTTATGCAAGGGAATTAGGTTGAGTTTTGTTTGGAAAATATCTATATATACTCCAATAAAAGTTTAGTTTAAGATAAGATAATATAAAGAAGAAACAAAACTTTATTTATATATTTATATATCAGTTGTCATCTGTTTGAACTAGTTCTATTATATTTATACATTAGTTGACATATTTTTGAACTAGTTCTATTATATTTATTTTTTACAACAATTAGAAGCATATATATATATATATAAGTTTCATGATCACAACTCCTCAAATTTGTTAGTTTGGATGAAACAGTAGAGTTATTAGAACTTCCAAAATTTGTAGTTTAACCACATTATTCTTTGCGAGTTATCACTGTAACACGCCCCCAACTATATATTTTATATGTTTGAAGCACATCATTGATATACTTAAGTATATAAAGAATCACCAATGCCTGTTACACATTTAACGACGCCTAGTTAATGCCCGCTGTGTTAGGGTATTCGAAACGAGAGAAAAAAAATCATGGCATGCTTTAGCCCACGGTGTCGTGTCGCGGTCGCTGAGAGTCGAACGTTCTGCCCGAGCTGAGCAGACGGAGACGGAGACAGAGCCCAGGCACAAGACAACGTGTTATTGTTGCTTGGGTTCACATAAATGTCAAGCAGGCAACAGCAAATGCATAACTCGAACTCGTACATGCTCGCATATACAGATATATACCACAAATACATATATATATACATATATATATATTGTAGATCGCCTTAGCTCTAGATATTGCGGCACAGTTAACGCCCCCGCTCAAACATTGCAGTTGGCCCTCGACTGCAGCTCGTATGCATTTCAAAGTCGACCCTATTATTAGGCGCACAGTTTCATATTTCAGCCTTATAAAACTAAACAACGCTGAGCAACATCATCATGACGATCATCTTCAGCATCATGATCATCGTCAGCTTTTTGCACAAAATGTCAAGCTTGCCTCCTCCCTCGCCCTCTCCCGCTCTCTTAAGCTCTTTGTATATTGCACAGGTTCGCACTTGTCACTTGAGCCTGAGCCCAGAGGTCTCTCTCCCTCCGTCTTCACATCTGTGTATCTCTACTCTATCTATTTTCTAGCTGCATCTCTTTTGCACATTGTTTGTTGGTCTCAGCTCGTATTAAAGTTCGATTTTTTATCGCATAGTCGCAGTCGTTAGTTTGGCTCTTCGCATAGACCTTGCCCCCATCCATAACTGTCACACATGCTGGCTAAAAGTTTTATTTCATTTTCGGTTTTTCAATTTTCCCCAACTCTCTTTCGCTCTTATTGGCCCGTTAGGCAGGCGCTTGCTAGCTCGCTCTCTGGCTATTGCCATCTCGTTCTGTGCCCCGATTTTGGCCTATTCAATTGATTTGGAAAGTTGCATTAAAATGCAATTTGAGCCATTTGGTAAAAAAAGCAAATTGTTGCATATGAGTTGGGCTTTTGCAGGAAGTGGCCGCGGGAAATGACTTGGCTTGCAGCAAGTGCATATTGCTGGCTTTTCAAAAGGCAAAGGTTTCTTTTCATTTCATATTATTATTATTATTTCTTTCGGATGGATAGAAGTGAATTTGTTACAGCACTTGAATTGTATGACTTGCTGCTTTTGTTGGTCACAGCTCAATAGTTAATGACATAATAAAGATCAGAAGTTAATGCTGACTCTATTTTCTCGATTCAATTTTAACGACTTGTGTGGATTTATACTCCTATGTCACTCGTAAATCTGTAATTTTAATTGTTTAGTGTTGGGCAAGGCCTTGTAGGAACTGCATCTTTAGCACACTGAACACAATGATGGCGCAGTTTTAATCGGTATATAAATATAGATATTTATTTCTTCTTGATCGATATTCAAACTTAATTTCCCAATTTTAAAGACTGATCCATGAACATTCTTAGTGCTGCAAAACTATTGAAAGCGTTATCGCTAATATCAGTTATCGATAATCGATAAAAACTCAAGCACCATCGAAAAAGAAAGACACATTTCTTAATATTTGTGCATTATTTAGATTATTTATTAATATGATCACCTATTTTTCTTTTATCGACGGTTTTTAATCGTTAATCTAATTCAATTGCGACTATCGATAACTTTTTCACAAACCAAAAATAATTTTACAGGTAGAAAGCGTATACTTTTGTACTAAGTATAATCAACAATATTTGCACTCATCGCTCGCTTTCCGATATAATCGTATCAAAAAATCTTGTAAGTGTTATGGTTATAGCGCCTCAAGTTGCGTTGCCTTTATGCATACTAACGGTACGCTTGCCTATAGACTGAGCTTTCATATAGCCCCAAAGAAATGCCTGGCCTAAACAAAAACTGGCCTAATGATTATAAACGTAACGATCTTGGCCAGGTTGCAGTTGTTGTGCTTGTTCGTGTTGTTGTTTTGCGGCGTTGGCGGTCAACGCATTATCAGCTAGCCTCAGTCAACAGCAACAAAACTGCCGCACACGAGACAACAGGCAACAGCAACAACAACAACAACAACAACAGGCAACTGAGGCACGTGCTAAACATGCAACTCCTACTCTTGCCACGGCCAAGGCAGCTGCCGCAGCCAGAGCCACAGACACGACCGACCACCATTCAGTCTCAGTCAGTCACTTTTGGGCTTCATGCTTGTGGATGCATGCGGAGTGGGTGGGGAAAGGTGTGCGGCCCGAGAGCAATATGCTAGCCATTAATCCATGAATTACTTAAAACCACATTCCGTGCCCGCCCCGGCTAACTGCTGCTGCTGCGGCGGCGGCGACGGCGCGGGGCAACATTTAAATTGCCCGCTTACCGCCATATTTCAATATATTGGCAACTCGTCGTCGTCGTCGTCCCCATCCTCATCCCCATCCCCATCCTCGCCGGTTGCTGGCTGCAGCTGGGGGCCGCCTACAAAAAATCGCAACGACAAGCAATTGCTTGCTGCTCCTTTGGCGATTTTTTTTCTCCCACTTTTCTTTTTCGTTTTTGATATTGTTGCACGATAATGATGTCGTCTGTTTGATGATGTTGGCCATGGCCAAGGAGCGCAGTTAGAACAATCACCTACATTGAAGAACTTGGCAACTTTGGGGCAAAAATCACAGCACGAAAGCAAATGATTGCAATCGACGACGAGAATGTTGCTGTTGCCGCTGCTGCAACTGCCGCTGCTGCAACTGCAACTGTTGCTGCTGCCGCTGTTGCGGCTGCTGCAGGCCATGCAAGTTGCAGCCGCCGCATGCTGGTGCAGAGGTTATATGCAGCGAAGGTTAAGAGGTGGCCACACGGCGCACAGAGCTGCCATTTAACTGACAGCCAGCAACAGCAGCAGCAGCAGCAGTAAAAACCAAGTCAGGCAGCAGCAATCCGAGAGAGAGAGAGAGTGAGATCCCAGCCATGACTGGAAGCAAAAAAAAAATCACCAAAAAGAGTGCTCTTCTTTAGACTGACCGACTAGACAATACCTTATCTTATCTTAGCAACACTTTTTGAAAAACTCAATCTCTAATAACTTTTTCAATTTTTTACTTGTTTAACTCTTAAGTGTTTATATACCCAAAATTCCAGGCTGCATCGCTAAGAGTCTAGTTTCTGTTTTGAATATCGTGTAAATAGAGGAGTATATGAAAAAGAAACTTATTTTTGATACCTTGTGAAGTCCTCCATGCTCAATTTTGTTTAACAAACTCAAAAATTGGGTCTTAAATCGATATTTATCGATTTTTTACAAATTGTGATGTCATTACATGTAAAATTTAGTGTTGTAAACTCTAGTAATTCTCTAGATGTGTTTATATAATAAGCCTTTTAATCAATTTCTATCGATTTTACAAAAATGGTGTATGCTTTTGATAATATTGCATTCAATCGATATTTATCAATTTTGTACAAATTGTGTAAGCTATTGATAAAATACATACATACTTTTATGCTGCATATGATTTTAAAAAACGTACACACCCGGTTCTGATAATGAATCTAAATACTTAATATATCAATGCCTTCAGATGCAACTTGTGCTGCCAACATTTACATAAAATCATCATACCCTTTCTATCAGTTTTCAACCGGTGCAGGGTATTTAAAGCCCAGTCCGAGACCGAAAGTCAAATGCCAAGCAGCAGAGATCATGGTTCGGGTTCGAGTTGGAGTTCGGGATCCCGCGTTGCCGGATTCGAGAAAAAGAAGCAGGGCCACAAGTCCCGCCAGGTCGGCAGCGGCGTCAGCGTCGACGTCGACGTCGCTTGTGGTGTGTTATCAAAGCTGATGATGATTATACCCACTTGCACGCCTTTTTTTTCTGTGTCTCCCCCCAAACGGCACACCAGCAGCAGTTGCCTGCCCCCCTCTCGAAGCCAACAGGAAGCCGGCCTGAGCTGAGCTGGGCCACTCTTCAAAAGCCTTTGCCAATTGGCTACTCGTCGTCGTCGTCGTCGTCGTCGTCGTTGCTGCCGCATACCCTGCAACTCGGTTCCTGCTGGTGCAGCAACAGCTCTCGCGGCTCGTTGCATGCATTATTATTATGCGCATGCGCACAGTTGGGGCATATAATCTAAAATTGTATCTTTGGCGTGTAACCCGGGGCACTTTCTGCCGCTGCCGCTGCCACTGCTGCTGCTGCTGCTGTTGCTTCTCCTTTTGCCTTTTCTTGTGGCAAAAAAAAAAGAAAACAAAACAAAAGGTAACCAAAATAAACTGATTATGTGCCCCATTCGAACTCCGCGCTCTACCTCAAGATGCTGCCAAAGAAAATTAACAGCGCTCTCTGTAGTCGAGGGTCTTCAAAGGGTCTTTGGGGTTCTTCGAGGGTCTTGCCGTCGTTGAAACCTTTTGTTTGCTGCTGTCCGTTGGGTCACATCAAATTTGCTAATATTTTGACCCCAAGATATAATATCGTGCTGGTCATGATTGCACGCTGGGCTGAAACTCTTGAGAGCTGTCGAAATATCTATATTTATATAAATAATATAGGTAATACAAATATAAGTAAAAACACATTTTATATTTTAATAATGTTGTTTATTATTCGAAAAGCTGCAGACATAATTAAGATATTGCTTCGATATATTTATCGATAGATGTGTGTTATTTATAGAAGTTAATGTATCTATTTGATACCATCCAAAATCTGAATAGTTAAACATTTGTAAAATTGCCAATCGATGACAAGATATTGCAATTTTATCGGCTGTCGATAAATTTTGTGTATTTTTATCTATCAAATTCTTTCTCTGTTGAATTCAATTTTTACAACTTCCATATATGTTTGATAGCTATTGATAATTATACTAAAGAGTGATCGATATTATGCGTTAATTCAATTATTTGACAATAAAGAAATAATGTTGCACTGATTAAACGATAAGTTAAAGTGTTATCAAATACTTGCACAACATCGATATACTTTCAATAATGTTCGATATGTTTTGATATCTGAATCGTTATCGATTTCCGTAAATATTGGTAGATTTGAATAACTTTTCTTATACTAAATATCTGCCTTCGACACAAGTTGCCCATTTATCGATATTATTTGCCATTCGAACCACTGTAGCACGACTTCATTATGCTCGCGGCAGTAGCTGTGAAAAGCAAAATCTTATTTATCACTCAACCCAGACTCGGACACTCGGCCAAAGGCTAGCAAGATTTTGATGGGCCTCTAGGGCGGCCTTTGTGTAATTTACTAAACTATCTAATATAATAAGCGAGCTTTTTGTTTAAAGCAGCGCAAAGCGTTGCCCGACTGTTAGAATCAATCAAGCGCTCAACTAAACTGGCTCCAAATGCCTGAGCCCCGGCCCAATTTCCAACACCTTTCGGCTAGTGCGCGTGCCCAAGCGATTGCCATTTGTTGCAGTTGTTGCTGCTGCTGCTGCTGCCACATAGTTTGCCATTGTTGCCGGCAACATGACCATCAAGCTGGCTACCGTCCCCGCGCAGTTTGGCGGATGCACTGGCCCAGCCCTTGGATTGGCTTTGGCTTGGGCTGGGAGGGGGATGGAGCCCACCTAGTATTGCCTGAATGCGTAACAAGATCAAACCGCAGCCACCGCACAGCAGAGGATGTTTGGCATTAAGCGTAATTGCTGGTTGCTCCGGTCACTCGCCAGTCAGCCAGACAGACAGACAGCCAGACAGCAGCAGCAGCAGAGAAACGAAATACAAAATCATTAAATACTCGTACTTGGTAGCTACCAAAATCAAAGCCAAAGTCACAAGTGGAGTGTAGCCAAACAAGTCAACTTTTTAGGTGGGCAGATCGGACCAACAACCAACTGGGCAGCAGCAACAACAACAACAACAACCAGCCAGCCAAAGGTTGTTGATGGGCCACGGCGACTGTTGCTGCTGCCGCTGCTGCTGCTGACGGCAATCAGGTCGAACTCGTAGCCGCAGTCGAGTCGCTTTTGGCCAGACATGAAGAATTACAATGAGTAGGTAGTTGGGCGCAATTGCCACAGCAGCAGCAACAACAGCAACAACAACAGCAGCAGCAACAGGCCTCAGTTGCTGTCTTGGCAGCAGGTCGGCCCACGTTCCTCGACTGTGGACTGCTCCCGGGCATAGGTAGCACAAAAAGCTGTTCAATTTAGAATTCAAATTGTTGTCTTCGCTTGTGCCCCTTGCTGCTGCTGCTGCTGCTGCTGCTGTTGTTGTTGCTGCTGCTGCTGCTGTTGGTGGTACATTTAAAGTTGTTGCTGTTGTTGTTGGGCTCCGGCTTTAAGGTTAAGCAGGTCAAAATCCGTACAACTAAATTGAGCGCAGAAATACAATTGAGCTGCTGCAGCTTGAAATTCATTTTTGTGTGTGTTTGGCCCGCTCAAATTAAAATGTATTTCAGCAGCAGCAACACAGAGACCGAGAGAGAGAGAGAGAAAGAGAGAGAGAGAGAGAGCGTGCGAGAGAGAGACAGCAATCGATGACCAGAAGCAGCCAGAAGCACTTTTGCAGCCGCTTATTAGTGCGCCCTTGTGTTTATTTTTGTATTTTATTCTGTTTTTTATTATTGGGGTTTGCTTTGCTTATGAAAAGGGTCCGCGGCACGTTTCGCATTTGACGCTTGAACAGGATCCGAGCTCAACTTTTGACTTGCGCACGGTATGCTATTCATTTAACTTCTTTAGCTTCTCCCTTTTTTTCGGGTTATTCCTTCTTTTCATTTTTTTTGTTAATGGTTTTTCAAAACCCCCGACAAAAAAATAAATCTAAAACAAGAATTGCTTTTTACGAGCCTCAAAACCGACCAGTTCTATGTAAATATTGCGCAACAAAATGACTTTATTTGGCCGAAATTCATTTTATTGATCTATTAAAGGCGCAAAAAAAAAGAGACAACTATTAAAAGAAAAACTTGAAATGTCATAAATTCGAGACACACAACTATTTACGACCTCGCTGGCAACTGAATCCAATCAACAGTTCACAAGCTCATTTTTTTCGTTGGTCGACCATCTCTGGAACTCGAGTCGGTGTCAAAACTTGAACTATAAACTTGATTAGATTGAAAAGTTGTAGGCCGCGTGTTGATCCATCGCAGAGATGAGGCATTCACGGTTTGAGGGCTCAGGAATTAGACGGCCTACAAAGAGAGTTGTGTCATAAACCCAATCGAAACTTGAGGAATTTCCATTCATTTGTCTTTTGTTCGAAAATATCTTTCATTTATTTTTCGCGCACGCTTTGGAATGCATAATTTATGTTAAGATTCAACTAACTTTCATATGCTAAACGTCTGAAAACATTTTAATTTGTTGTAGAACACACATAAATTGCTGATAATTTTAATCTTAGGCTTTTTTAAAGTCACACCAAAAAATTAGCATTAAATGGTGCTTTCAGATTATTTACTGGATTAACTGTCAGACGAACCATTTAGTATGCAATTTATTTACGATATTTAGCGGGAAATAAAATGGTTGGAAATAATTTTATAAATAGTTTTTGATCCCTTCGTATATGCGCTGCCAGACTTGTACGTTTTTACGTTAACTGCTAATTCAATTGTTTAAACAATCTGGCAACACCAAATAAGTGTTGTTAAGTTGGCTGCGCTTAAAATATTTGGCGAATTGATGTTAAATGTGCCTAACTATTTAGATAAATTTTATATAGTAGAATCGTATTAGTAAAATTTATATTTAAATATATGAGAATCTTTTCATGTGTGCTGGAAGTAAATCGTATACCCATAAAAGTTGTGCAGACTAACAGAGATAAGGCATTCCTTAAAAATTGAACAATGTATATAGGCATTAGTAATACTCGACTCTATCTGGACATGCTTGTCTAACTTCTGTATTGCATGCTGATCAAGTTTATTTCAAGTGTAAACCAATTTTGCCGCATTTCTGATTTTTAATTTATCTCTTAAACCTACAACTAGATATTGTTTTTATTCGTAAAAAACCTTACAACTGGCCTGCTGGGTATCTGCTAGTCGAATATCTCTTAAAGTTAAGGTCCATTATTGTCTTTTCTCATTTCTAACGCTAACAACTTGGACCACAGTTGCATTTCGTTTGCCTTTTGTTTGATGCTCCAAAATGATTTGCATATTTCCATATTTTTTTTGTAAATTGCCCCCGTTACCGGAGAGTCCAATTACATTGCGTGCAGCAGCAGCAGTCGCAGTTGCAGTTGCAGCATCAGCACACATGGCCTCCAATTGGAATTGAAGTTCGAGTTGGAGTCGGAGTCGGAATTGGAGTTCAAAGTCAAGACCGAGTCGCACATTCAAATCTGTTTTCGATGGTATTGTTATGGTTAACTTTGCCGTCTAGTTAAAGCCAGCATCTGTTGCTGTTGTTGTTGTTGTTCGTATTCTTATTGTTTTTGTTGTTCTATTGTTGCGCTGGCGCAGCCTTGTCAATTATTGGTGGAACAGAATTTAGAACGCAAAATATAGTTGGTAACCACAAAGACACCAAATCAAAGCCTCCATTCAGCTAGTTTTTGTTGTGCCTGCTGTTGCTGTCTAGCGAATTATGACAGTCCGAGTCCACATCTAAGTCATACAAGAAGCCACCAATTTCCGGTATGCATTCAGTTCTTTGAGGTCTTTTTTGTCTCGTTTTTACCTAGGTATTGCGGGAAATGGTTAGGTCGATTTTTTAAAACTAATTCAATTGTAAGCGAACTATCAATAGCTTTTCGCAGTGCAGCTGAGCTTGAGTTTTATAAAAGCTTTATCAGAGTTTTTAATGCATTTTTTTATGCAAATTTCCCCTTAAAGGTCTTGTTATGTATTTATCTATTAACCAATAGCTATTAAGCGATCTGGCAACACTAAATAACTTTATTGCCTTATTAAGTTGGCTGCACGTTCAGTAAATAATGAGTTCAAGCTCAAACTTTGTTTTGTTTAATGCACTTGTGGCATTAAAAGTATGATTCTAGTTGTTGAACACAAATGTTTTGTTTCATTTTATCAATATTTCTTCTTACTTTTCTTATACCAATTTAAAACTAATTAATTACTCCAGCGATCTGGCAACACCAAGTTGCCTAACTGTTTTTGAAAGTAAGCAAAGAACGTTCTAATCGATAAATAAAGGAATGAAATATAAGTTTTAAAAAATAACTAGTTAGCACAACATTTTAAATTATTTACTAGTTTTTCTTAACGTATTTTGTCTTATTATTATACAGTTCAAGCGATCTGGCAGCACTTTATCATATAACTGCCAAACTAAACTTATGTTATCTTTTAACTGTAATTAATAATAGTTTTTGGTCTATCATTTTTTACCTTATTTAAACTATTGAGTCTTCAAATTTGTGTACATTTCCTCGAGGTTAAGTCTTTTTTTTTTTAGTTTTTCCTACTTAAAGCTACGTTTGCGTATGATCTCTGCTACGTTTTGGTCATTGACTGATCTATGGTCGTCAGGGTTTTGAATTTTAAATCATTTTTTGGCTGATAATCGCCCCGATTGAAAAGATCCACACGGCGATGCATCTCTTCTTTGACTTTCTTCTTATTGAGAAGAAACTCCTGCTCCTTAACCTCATCGTACTGTTTGCGATCATTTTTTAGCTGAGCCAATAGCTCGAGATCCATTGTAGAGGCCCAGGGACGGCGGGTGGTAATTTCCTCCTCGTAAAAAGCTGTATTATTAACCTCAAACGGATTTGGCTTGATAAATATGGCCATATAACCGGGCCGATTGATGTCGCGCTCAACAGGAAATACACTTGGAGAACGGAATGAGGATACAAAAGAAATTAATTTTATGTGGGAACTATTCCTGTTGGGAACTCACCAAAAGGTTCGCTTGGAGCTATCCCACTTGGGACCCCACCAGGCGCCCAGCACCCGAAAGGGGCACGAACGATTCCTGCCCGCGTCCGACTCAATCACCTCGCCCACCGAGACGAAGAGCAGGTCCGTTGTGTTCGCCTCGACAAGGTGCGCCTTGCGTAGCATGAAGAGATCATTGAAACCGGAGATGACAACATTATCGTACAGATTGTAGACCAGCTCATTATTGTTATCCTGGCCAATGATGAGCATGGCCAGCCGCATGGTATTTATGATATGCGCCAGTGCTAGGAAGTTGATGTTCATGTCCTTATAGTCGTCGGTTAGATAGCCAAAGAACCAGTGCCTCATGTGCAGCCGGGCCGGCAGCTCCATGCGGTTCATCAATAGCCAAGGACCGCCCCAATCATTCTGGAATTCGCACAGAATCTTAGCGGGCAGACCACGGTCGCGGGCCAGGGTAACGCCAAACACCTCATGCAAGTCCATATCCTCGTGACAGATGGCTTCCGGATATTCGAAAAATTCGGAAGGATGCGGTGTGGCCTTCAACCAATGCGGTGTGGTTGTCTCTGTATTTGTCTCTGCCGTTCTCTCTCTATTTATCTCTGTGTCTGTCATTGTACTTGTTTCTTTGTTTTTCTCTGGGGCTGTCTTTGTACTTGTCTCTGGGGCTGTCTCGGCATTTTTCTCTGCGGCTGTCTCTATATTTGTCTCGGCATTTTTCTCTGTGGCTGTCTCTGTATTTTTCTCTGTGACTGTGTCTATATTTGTCTCTGGGGCCGTCTCTCTATTTTTCTCTGTGGCTATCTCTGGGGCTGTCTCGGCATTTTTCTCTGCGGCTGTCTCTATATTTGTCTCGGCATTTTTCTCTGTGGCTGTCTCTGTATTTTTCTCTGTGACTGTGTCTATATTTGTCTCTGGGGCCGTCTCTCTATTTTTCTCTGTGGCTGTCTCGGCATTTTTTTCTATTGCTGTCTCTGTATTTTTCTCTGTGGTTGTCCCTATGTTTATCTCTATGGTTTGCTCTTTGGTTGTATCTGTGTTTTTCTCTGTAGTTGTTCCTGTGTTTGTCCCTGTATTTGTCCCTGGGTTTGTCTCTGAGTTAATCCCTTTGTTAGTCCCTGTGTTAATCCCTGTGTTTGTCCCAGTGTTTATCCCAGTGTTTATCCCTGTATCTGTCCCAGGGTTTGTCCCAGTGTTTTTCCCTGTGTTTTTCCCAGTGTTTTTCCCAGTGTTTGTCCCTGTGTTAGTCCCTGTGTTTTTCTCTGGGTTTGTCTTTGTGTTATTCTCTGGGTTTGTCTCTGTGTTAATCCCTTTGTTGGTCCCTATGTTTGTCCCTGTGTTTTTCCCAGTGTTTGTCCCAGTGTTTTTCCCTGTGTCTGTCCCAGTGTTTGTCTCTGTATTTTTCCCTGGGTTTGTCGCTGTGTTAATCCCTTTGTTATTCCCTGGTTTAATCCCTGTGTTTGTACCTGTGTTTTCCCCAGTGTTTGTCCCAGTGTTTGTCCCAGTGTTTTTCCCTGTGTTTTTTCCTGGGTTTGTCGCTGTGTTAATCCCTTTGTTAGTCCCTGGTTTAATCCCTGTGTTTGTCCCTGTGTTTTTCCCAGTGTTTGTCCCAGTGTTTTTCCCTGTGTTTGTCCCTGTGTTTTTCCCTGTGTTTTTCTCTGTGTTTGTCTCTGTGTTTGACCCTGTGTTTGTCCCTGTGTTAGTCCTTCTGGTTGTCTCTGTGATTAGCTCTGTCGTCTTCCCAGTGGTACTTGGCTCCCTAGTAGTACTTCCCTTCCTTGTAGTCCTAGGGGTATTTGGCTTCTTGGTGATAGTTGTAGAACTTGTGCCCGTATAGTTGCCTTTCGGCGGAACTGAGGTTTTATTGATCTGCAAATCTGTTGGCTTTGCTTTATATTATTTTCTACAAACTATTTTGTCATATTTTTTTATAATAACCTCCTCCAATTTCATTCGTTTCGTCGGTGTTGGGATGCACGTGGTCTAACCTTTGAATATCGCCATATGGTGGCTCATCTTTTGGATCATCTTGTGGCTCATCTGGTGGGCAGATCTCTTTTGAGCTTACCTCTACAGTATCCTTATCCACTATATTATATGTCTTTTCTTCTTTGCTCTGTTCCTCATTGGATTCGATTCCCGCATTATGCTCGAGCCGACTTCCATAGCGATTGTTATTGAATACAAAATTGATGTAGTACGTCTGACCGAGCACCATCACCACCAGGGGCAACGCTGTCCATAGGCAACAGAGCAGCATTGTCTGAACTACCCAACCACAATGACGCAGTGGACGGCACTGATTGACACGCCTCAACATTGGGTTCTCTTTATAGACTCGGTTCCCGGCTGGAACGGATGTGTTTAGGCTCCACTTGATTGCGATATCGCTTGGAATTCATTGGGTGTGCTGCTGCACAGTCATTAAACTTCATTCGATTTGCATTGGCTCGAAAACAGAGTTTGGTGAGCATGATAAACACGAGCCAAGCCAGAAACCTTTGAAGCAAGAGGTGCTGCAAGAAATTGCAAGGAATATAAAGGAAGGATCCTAACGATCAATAGGTTGTTTTACTGAAGACAACTCATGGAAGGAATTGGAAACGAAGTTAATGTGACCCATTATAAATATATAATAAATCGTTTCTTAAACATTGTGACTATTTGGATATTAGCAAATTGGACATAATATCATATGCATTCCAATAATCAATTAGTAAAGAAATTTGATACGCACATGGAAAATATGAAAAAGTAAATCTAAAATGAATCAATTACGAATAAGCGGGAAGTAACTTTCCATTTGCAAAAGAACTCTTATATGATATAATCTGTCATATTCTCAAGCTGTAAAATAATTGGATACTTACGATCCGGAAAAGTTGAATATTTGTGACCCGATCCCCAATAGATAAAAAGAGAATAGTTCAAGTCTAGAGTTTCAGAAAAAGGAAAAGCACTTGCATAAAAAATCTAAAAAAATTTTTCCTCTTTTTGATTTGAGGCTTGAAAGCCGTCATGTATGAAACAAATGCTAAATAATGTCTCCATGGAAGAAATGAAAAATTAAACCTATTTTTATCAAACGGAAGCGAGCTATACAAAGAATATTTCTATTTGATATTCCTATTTCCATAGTCTTTCAACTAAAAGGAATAAGTTAGGTTTTCTTCCATTCCATGTCAATTCTTTATACACAATTTCCTTCGATCCCTCATGTGAAAAACTAGAATATTTTGTTTGGATTCCTTCTGGCCTGTGCCCAATCCAAACAATTTACGACATGCTCGATCTTCGTGCTTGCCCAAACAACTAATTTATTAGACACAACAAATTCCACAGATTTCCTTTATTTATTGTATAATTTTTATTGCGCAAAATTCATAAATTGAAATGTCTCTGGCCTGCATCCGCAGGATACCGTAAATGCAGGTGCATGAAAGAGATACAAGTAGAAAGCTGATTTAAGAAATGGGCGGTGAAAGGGAGAGGGGAGTACTTACACAACTAAGCTTTAATTCTCGATGGGCTCCTCATAGTCCTGGTCGCCGAATTCCTTTTGCACGTTGCCCGCTTTGCTTGCGGAGCTATCGTTCTCCTGGTTGTCACGGCCGGAATCGGCCCTGGCGCCCTCATGGCCATGGCTCTCGGAGCTCTCGTAAATGGAGCGCACATAGCGACCGCCGAAGCTATCGTCAATGCTGATCTCGTAGCTGCTGTGATGGCTGTGCTCCTTGTTGCCGGCCTTGGCAAGCGCTTGCTCCTCCTTCTGGCGCCGATCAATGGGGTCATGGCTATCGCTGTCGTCGTTATCGTGCACCCTTTGATCCAAAGGCGCACTCTTGTCCTTGTTTCCTTCGTGACGTTCCCGACTGTCACCACCGCCGCCGCCGCTGCCAGCACTCCCGTCACCACCGCCGCCGCCCCCACCGCTGTTTTCGCCTTTGTCGCTGGCATCGTCGTTGCTCTTGTCTGTCCCTGGATTGCTGCGATCCTTGCCGTCGTCGGCGCTGCCGCTTTCGGCGCGAACCCCACTGCCTGCGTTCTCATTGCTTTGAGCCCTGCTGGCAGCTCCTTCTTCGGAGCCTCCTCTATTTGGTTTTACCTTTGGTTCGCCGGATCCTCCGCCGCCCTCGGCATCCGGATTGTTGTTGTTGAATGCGAAATTCATGTAATACTTCTGGCCCAGCACGGCGCTGGCCTGCAGTTGCCAGAGCAACAGGCCTAAGGCGAGAATGCGTATGCTCAGCCGGGTCCTCATGATCCTCAACAGACTCTAAACAGCAGCCGTTCGGGTTTCTCTCTTATATATAGATGAGGGCCGTTCAGTGCAGCGAATCGCATTGCCCGCCCGCAATCGATTACGCTTGGGTCAGCCCAAGTCGACCCCACCATGAAGCCAGCCCCGCATAAAACATGCACTGCGCAAAGAAAATTACGCAGTTTTAAGACAAAAACAAAAGACGGCTCAAATGTCAAATATTTTTACTTTAGCTGGAATTCAGACTACGATAGTTCAATATTGCGATAAGCATCTGGCAAAAACTGAATCATTTTAGAAACAGTTTTGTTATTTTATAGACAAATTGGAAATTTTTTATTTTATTTTTTTAAAATATTTTGTTTGAGTGCATATTATTAAATCCCTCATCTGAAAGAGTATCAGTTTTCGAATGATATGTCTTTTATGGAATAGATATGTTTTAAAGGGAAGTGGAAGTAAAGCCTTCGATCAGTAATCGATAATTGATTTCATACTTTCGATAGTTTTTAACATGCACATAGTGTATATAGTATGTCTATTATAGAATATATATATAAATTTAGAGCAATGTCAATCTTTCGATAACTAATCTATATTTTATGGATTATGTTCGATACCTTATGAAATAGTAATCCCAAAATTATATCAAGTTTTCGATAATTAATCGATTTTATTTTTGTAAGGTTATATCAACCTTTTAATTCGTAATCGATACTTGATGACTTTCGATAGCTTTCGATTACACATAAGAAATCAATATTTTATAGAGTGGACCGTTTTTTCCACATTCATGAACCCTGACTTAAAACTTTTAATTCTAAGTATTTCTTCTTTATCTTAACTATTTTTGTATATTTTATATATTTAGGGTACGAAAAATAACGTTAGCCCAATTTCAGAAACTAAAAAATGTTGCCATCATTATTTAATTACCAATAAAAAAATTGTAGTTCGTTTCGGGCTAAAGATTGACTATAGACTTGATAGACTTACTTACTTTTTATTTGGTAATAATTATGGACTTAAGTAAGACTTCTATAAATTTTGGTATAAAAACACAAGTTTGATTAGGGATCGTTGCGCATGCACGTATTTTGGCCAGTGTGTGGCCGCTGTGGAGGGCAACAGCGGCCGCGCCGCGCATAGCTTTGTTGCACAGTTGCACAGTGGCAGTTCGGTTGGCAGACGGCAGCAGCTGTGTACGGCAAACAGGTTGAAAGCCGCGGCCGCGGCCACGGCCATGGAATTCAATCAGGGCCAATCTATAATAGAAATCTCATGTGGCGGGGGGCAACCAGCCAGCAGCCAGCAAGTAGCAAACAGCAACTGGCAACTTGCAACTGGCAACTGGCAACTGGCTGCGCCAGCCCACTTTCAATCGCTGTTGGCGTCGTGCGTTGCAAATATGAAAATGCTACTGCTACTGCTCCAACTCAACCAGGGGCAGCAGCAACTAAAAATCGTTTTTCATTAACAATTTTAAAAGCTGCGCATTAATCACACACACACACAGAGGCACACGCCCTCCGTTGCAAGCAGCAGCAGCATGTTGCAAGCTGATCATGCCGCATGCATAAATTTTGTTAGCTACAAAACTAATTCTTGCCTCTCTCTCTTTCTCTCTCTGATTCTTCTTGCAGCACTTTCGTGATCAGAGCATAGATGGCACGGGCTTGCCGCTGCTAACCGAGGATCATTTGGTTAGCTCGCTGGGCATGAAGCTGGGGCCGGCGCTGAAGCTGCGCTCCATATTGGCGAAGAAATTGGGCGGGCCGTGTCCGTGTGTTGCGTGCGTTGCGCAGGCGCAACAAATGCTGGCACTGCAAACGGGTGGGGCAGCAACAGCAGCAGCAGCAACAACAGCAACAACAACAACAGCAGCAACAGCAACAACTACAACAACAACAACTGCTGTAACTAGTTGCAGCAGTTTGTCCAACAGTAGCAACAGCAGCAGCAGCAACAGCAACAGCAACATGGCAGATAGCTGCAATGGGCCCAGCAACATGGCCAGCGACAACATTGTTGCTGCAACAATGTTGCCCTGCAGCTTTGATGCTGCCGACAGCAACAATTACAGCAGCAACAATAACAACAACAACAACAAGGATGCTGCCAGCTAGTTATTTGTCACAATCGAAATTAAATCAAAATAAACAAATATCAAATTAACAACAAAATATATATAAATATAGTTTTATATAGTTTATATGCTAACAAATTGCATTTCAACTGCAAATGTTGTACCAAATGAGCTTTCAAATGAAAAGAAAAAACACATAAGAATTAATTTAAATCAAAACTAATATTAACTGCAATTTAATTTAGGCTTAGCTAAAGTTGTGAACTTTAAGACAGCAACAACAATCGCAAAAGTCTTCCATTTGCATATAAAAATAACAAAAACAAAACAAACCAGATTTTAACAAAAACACTTAAAGTTATAAAACAATAATATATGAATAATTAATTAACTAATGAATCAATTTAGTCAATTTAAATGAGTTTTTATTATGAATTACATAACGATTTATGTACTTAAGTGCAATTGCATTGCGCTACATTTATCACATAAATATTTATAATTTATTTAAAATATTTTATATTTATATATATTTTCATTTCTTCGTTTATAACTGCTAGTCAGTAATTATTATTATATTTAAATAACATTCAGACAACTTAAAAATAACAACAACAAAAAAACAAGTTTCATATATAAATTTGATTTCCTTATTTGTTTAGCAAAGAAAAGGCTATTTATTATTATATATGATAAACATTTTATATAATATTTAAAGCTAGTTAAAAATCATTTGTTAAAAGCAACCCAAAAATCTGTTGTTCAAATTGTTTACAATTAATTTTTTTTATATTTTGCGGCCATTGCACATTGGAATTCAAAATTCAGCATTAATTTAAGAGCTCCAAGACTTGAAGACAACAACAAATACACACACACACACCCACACACACAACAGCAAACAACAAATGCAAATGTATATACTGTTTATTTAATTATATTTAGCTCTTACATACTTACTATATATATATATATCTTTATATGTATTTTTAACGCTAGGCATCTGCAACTGACCAAGCAGCGTCGGTCAACTTAAAACTTATGTTTACGTTTAGACAAAAAAAACAATTGATTTATTTTATTAAATATATATTGTATATTTAAACAAATACTTAGCTATTTTTCACAAGCAAATAAATTATAAACAGACAATACAATACAAAACAAATGCAATGCAATACCTGCCAGCGAATGCAGTTAACCGGGCGCTACAGAGCTGAACTGACCTCCAGAGTTGGGCGCCGCGCTCGGGTCAAGCGTAACCGTTGCGCCAAAAGCCAACCAAGGATGCACCGCTGCAAAACCAATTAAAAGCACGCAGCTGGAGCCGTGTAGCCGCACTTCAACGTCTAATTACAAATTGGAGTCATTGAATTTAATCGCTGCAAAATCCGCATATGCACTTCTTATGCACTTGAGACACGCAAACTGATAAGCAGCCCATGGGCCCAAAGCACCTTTCTTCATTCATCGGTCATAACTCGCTGACTGTCTGGCTAACTGGAGCAATGCCTATGTTTCTCCCAGTTGACCTACCTCAACGTAGTATACCAAAAGAGACTACTCACAAACTCAATTAAGCCAAGCTTAATTATATTTGATATATAATATATAACCGCTTCACGCCTAAGAATGTATTACAGTCCAGAACACACTTGCTCCATTGACTGGCGAGAATGGGTGCCTAGAGGAATCATCTATTATGTCTGTAAAGATACAGTCAAACTAAAGAAACTTTTGATGCCCATCGAATGGCAATCCAAAGCTTAAAATGGAGATTATTGCTCCTACTTGGCCATATCCATGCAGATTCCGACACAATTTCGCAAATTTTAGATTCGTTGGAATATACCATATCTCCGCCCGGAGATAGGATGCTTTAAATCGACATAATTCCTCGCGGAGATATTTTGTGAGTCAATTTATTTAAATTTGAGAAAAACAGCAAGGGGTTACATCACCAATTTGGACGAAATTGTGGCCGATTTTTTATATCAATATTATTCCTGTTTTTTGGCATATCTAGGATAAATAGTGTCAGATTTTAAAAATATATGCCATTTTAGACTCGTACGGACCCTACTATCGAATGCTATTCAAAAAAATAAATTCTAAAATTTGATGTTTTAAAAAAAATTGCAAGCAAAGTGGCAAAAAATGGGGTCGGTTTTTCATAACAAAATTATTCATGAAATAGAGATGTGTCTTTGACTTGACGACTAAACCCAATATTGTTATTTTACTAAATTACTTCTCTGTTCGTAATAAGCGTCCCCAGGATATGTATCAATGGATTAAATATTCCACGATAGGGGGGATATATGTTATGTTGTACAAAAACTTTCGTTGTTTTTATTTAAACGTAATACTTTTGATAGAATTTATGAACTTCTATACAATGATTGTGCAATTAGTGTGTGTAATTTAATCTTATGTATACCTAGTTAAGTCGCACTTTCAGCTTATCACATTATTCTATGTGGAAATGGGTGTGGCATCATTTTCGCCAAGTGGCGTTTTTCCTTTGCTATTCTGCTGCTTAACCAGTTTAGCTTCTGGTAGTTCCTTGACGCCAGTTGAGCCGAAGCCCGCATCACCGCGCTCGGTATCATCCAACTTGTCCACCTCCTTTGGCTCCGGATAGAAGATAAGCTCGCAAATAAACTGAGCAATGCGATCTCCGCGATTGACCTCAAAGTCTGTGTCCGAATGATTAAACAACACAACGCCCAGGTTACCGCGGTAATCCTCGTCCACAACTCCAGCGCCCACGTCGATGAAGCTCTTCACGGCCAGACCGGAACGAGGTGCCACTCTGCCATAGGACCCCTCTGGTACCTGTACCTGGAGATCAGTCTTGACAATAGCCTTGCCACGAGCCGGAACTATTTGGTCGTAGGCGCTGCGTAAGTCAAGACCAGCGGCTTTTTCGGATCCGCGCTGTGGCTCCAGCGCGTGCTCCGTGAGTTTGGCAAAACGCAAAACGCATTTATTATCGGTTGGTGTTTTGGCACTTACAATCTGCTGCTTGGCTCCTGGTAATTCCTCGACTCCAGTTGAACCAAAACCCGCCTCGCCACGCTCGGTGTCATCCAATTTGTCCACCTGCTCCAGCTCTGGATAGAAGATGCGCTCGCAAATAAACTGAGCTATGCGATCCCCTGGCTTAACTTCAAAGTCGGTGTCCGAATGATTAAACAAGACAACACCCAGGTTGCCGCGGTAATCCTCGTCAACAACTCCGGCACCCACATCAATGAAGTTCTTTACGGCCAGACCGGAGCGGGGTGCTACTCTGCCATAAGAGCCCTCTGGCAGCTGCACCTGAAGATCTGTCTTGACAATAGCCTTGCCACGTGCCGGCACCTTCAACTCGTAGGCGCTGCGCAGGTCAAGGCCGGCGGCTCTTTCGGATCCACGCTGTGGGTCCAGCGCGTGTTCCGTGAGTTTGGCAAATCGCAAAACGCATTTATTATCGGTTGGTGTTTTGGCACTTACAATCTGCTGCTTGGCTCCTGGTAATTCCTTGACTCCAGTTGAACCAAAACCCGCCTCGCCACGCTCGGTATCATCCAATTTGTCCACCTGCTCTAGCTCCGGAATGGATATGCGCTCGCAAATGAACTGAGCAATGCGATCTCCGCGCTTGACCTCAAAGTCTGTTTCCGAATGATTAAACAAGACAACACCCAGGTTACCGCGGTAGTCCTCGTCAACAACTCCGGCGCCCACGTCAATGAAGTTCTTCACAGCCAGGCCGGAACGAGGTGCCACTCTGCCATAGGATCCCTCTGGCACCTGTACCTGGAGATCAGTCTTGACAATAGCCTTGCCACGTGCCGGGACTAGCAAGTCGTAGGCGCTGCGCAAGTCAAAGCCGGCGGCTTTTTCGGATCCACGCTGTGGCTCCAGCGCATGCTCAATGATCTTGGCATAACGCAAAACACATTTCTTATCCAATTTCATTTTCTTAGCTGCTTGAATATCGTCAACAATGGGCGAGGCCATCTGCAATGTGTATATGCGGATTAATCACTGAAATAAATGTGAGAAACACCCAAAATGGCTTTCACGTAAGTTGAGCCCTGAATCGACGCTAGAATATTGGCGGAATTTTGCAGTCAAACCAGCTGGCAGCTGCTAAACATATAATAATCGATATACCAATATCAAATCCAAATGCAGTGTTAGAAATTGGTACAAAACCAGGGCCGCACTAATTCGTTGAGTTTAAAATTTTGCGTTATTATGCAGTTTGCGCTATGGAACAAACGCAAACAGATTCAAAACTAGTTGAAAAGTATTTTTGGTTTTCCGCTTCTAACTGCTTATACTAAAATATAAAATATAAATAATCTTGAAATTATATGAATTTTCTACGCTCTTTCAGAGTTGCGGTGACAGGATATCGGTGGACCACCACAATATGCTGCCAGCTGTCAGAAAGAGCATCTCCAAGGCTAAATGACCGGGCCAACGGGATACAAATATTGATTTGCAATAATTGCAATTTTTAGAATAGACCATTAGCAAATAGCCTTAGTCATGGATTTCACCGACTTTGAGGTACGCAAGGTAAGCAAGTGTTGTCTCAGTCTTGACTACTTGCTAACCAGCATAAAACATGCATTGTAGTGCCCATCAACAGTCATGTACATTCCGAACTTCATCACCTCAGATCAAGAGCAATCCATATTAAGTCACATTGAACGCACACCAAAGCCACGCTGGACGCAGTTGCTCAATCGCCGCCTGGTCAACTACGGCGGTGTGCCGCATCCCAACGGCATGATAGCCGAAGAAATACCCGAATGGCTGCAGAGTTATGTGGATAAGGTCAACAATCTGGGCATCTTTGAGTCGCAAAAGGCCAATCATGTGCTGGTCAATGAGTATCTGCCGGGCCAGGGCATTTTGCCGCACACGGACGGACCGCTCTTCTATCCAATTATATCGACCATTTCGTGTGGTGCCCACACCGTGCTGGAATTTACTAAGCGCGAAACCACCGGCGAGGCAACTGGCGAGGTGCTATTCAAGCTTCTCTTGGAGCCACGCAGCTTGCTCATATTGAAGGACACACTATATAGCGACTATATGCATGCCATTAGCGAGATCAACGAGGATACGCTGTGCGATCGCATCTGTAATTACAATCTGTGCGAAAATACATACAAAATTGGGGATCATCTGGTGCGACGCGCACCACGCATTTCGCTAACCATACGCAATGTGCCCAAGACCAGCAAAATGAAACTGAAGTTCTGTTAGACTCTTACAATTGTTGCTAAATTTGTTAACTAAATGCACACGTTGCGAATGTCACGTAGCCCACTGAAGTCAGCCCACAAGCTAATATGTATGTTCAACTTTAAATCTTCCGCTAGATAATTAAGCACAACGCACACACACACACACACCTTTGAGCAATGTTTCATAATGCAAATTTCGTAGTTTTTGAGCAAAGTTTTAGCATTGCCCACCAAGTGCTTTAATTTTGGTAACCAAAAAAGATGTTTACTCAATTATACCAATTATGTACATATATATAGATAAGTATATGTATAATAATTTATAGATTTAGTTATTGAAAGCAATATGCATACATATTCAAACATTCGTTAAGTGGCATATGTATGTGTGTGTTTTCCACAAGTCCTGTAATATTTTTGTAATGATTTTCACAGCGCACCAAAAGACAAAAAAGAAAAGTAATTCCAAGCCAAATTTGAAATGAAATAAATTGTTGTCCACTGTTGTGCTTGTTAAATCACCAATTGTATCCACGCTAACCCTCAATCTCTTTCTCCTAGGCTTCATCCTGCCACTCCAGTCGAAATTCGCGCTCAAACACCAGACGATCGTAGAGGCGCACCTCGCTGATGCGCGCCGAGATGTCCAGCCGGAGCTCACTCACAGCCAGATGAAAGTTCTGGCGCACAGCACGCTGTTTGTCCGGCGTCAGCTGGTTGAGCGGCTTTCGGAAGACGCTAATTATGCGCTGCAAATGATATTCAACGCTGGCGCAGCGACCAATGCAGACCCACAGATTCTCCGGATCGTGTATGTTGCCGGGAAAGCGTGTTCGCTGATCGAATGGCGCCTTGCTCGACAGCAAGGCACGCACCTCTGCGACGATCTCCTGGTGCGTCTTCAGATCTCTCGTGCTGAGCGTCTTGAACTCGTATTTGTCACAGAAGTACATAAGATCGCTGATCGCACACCACGGCTGGCCACTCAACGTTGTGTGATTGCTGCTCCAATTGCTGTAGCCGGCGGCCGTTTTGCTCGCCTGCTGCTGCACCAGGGCGGCGGCCACCGACGAGGCGGTGCTGCTCTTGGCGGCGCTGCTACTGCTGCTCCCAGTGGTGGCGTTGCTGCTGTTGCAGCTGACTGTGCTGGGTCTGGTTAGGTCCAAGCTGGCACTGCCATTGCTGTTGCCTTTGTCCGCACGCTGCAACTTCTCCATTTCGCGTTCGTGTTCGCGTGCCCGCATATACGCCTCCTTCTTCTGTTGCAGCTCCTGCAGCTTGGTCAGCTTAGGCGGAGAGTTGGCCTTAAAGAGCGACGGTGGCGGGGAACGGGCTAGGGCTGTTGTCTGTGCTGCATCACGGTGTGGCTCCATCTGTTGGCTGTGTCCATTTGTGTCCAGCGAGGCACTGCGTCCATATTTGGCGCGATAGCGTTCCAGCGTGTCCAGCGAGAAGCTGAGCTCCTTTTTGAGCGTTTTCTGCATATTTCACTTTATTATTTCGTTGGATTTATGTAATCGCCTTGAAACGTTCAATGCACGCGCCGCGCGTTCGTCTCAAGAATTTACAAGCAAATGCAATCGAGATTCGAGATGCGAGCAAAATAAAACAAATTCTTGCGTGGCATACTCTTTATTTTTATCTTTTATCAATTGGCGGCACCGACGCCGCCGTGTTGAGTACTTGGGCCATGTGCCTCAGCGCTCGCTGTGCACTTTATTTTGGTCTCTGCCGATCATTCAATTGGCTGCACTAGGGTCTCAGGAGAGGAGTAGGGCAACGCACACAAGTAAGGCACATACAATATATATATGTACATATATATAGATATATATACACTGCCAAGAGGATCTCAGTTTATTAAACAGACATGGATGCACAAAATTTGTATTGAAAACTATAAAGCACGACTATAAGCACGGCACGAGTCAGGAATCGGTTGAGAAGATTCCTATTGGCGCTCATTAGTGCGACGCAAGCGAATACGCAGCCGCTTCAGCAGACGCTTATAGTGTTTATTAACCTGTCCCAGATGACGGCAATTCTTGCATGTTGGACGACGATTCCTGCGCCGCAGCGTGGATAATGCAGCCTCGGCCCGAGCGTGCAAATATCTATGACCGTGTCCATGTCCATGTCTAGGGCCACGCTGATGATAGCGCAGCATGGCCGATCGTTCCCCTCCATTCGGACTACTATTACCAATTAGGGCACGCTCTGCCCCGGATTGTGGCAGGGCCGAAACCATCTGCTCCCAGTCTTCAAGAGCATTTGTTTGTCGTGGCTCATTGGGATTTAAATTCATGTTTCTCGAATCCAAGATTTGTCGGTGTATAGCAAACAAACAAAAAAAATAAAATAAAATTGTGTTACTAGGAGTTCTAGAAAAAATATGTACTTTGTTGTTGGGTTCTTAACTGTTTTGAGTGTTCTACTGATTTTTTAAGCCAATGCCGAAACTCTCGGAATCAAAGCTTGACATTTCGTAGCCTACTCTAAGCTAAACTAAGGACCCATCTACTTATAATTGGTTTGTACATTATATAGTCTGTTTCGATTCAAAACACAATATATAGATGATTCAATCCGAGCTTTTTCACTATTGGGGGTTCGATCG